>NC_052355.1:50803535-51036772 GCF_009727055.1 Benincasa hispida | reverse complement strand
CGCACAACGGCCGCCTTTCGCGATCGTCTAAGCGACTATGATGCCGCGAAGCACCATCGCCTAAGTGATCGCTTAGCTAGCGTCTCCGTATCGCAATACGCGCGATCGCATAGGTAGTAACTAAGCCGATGAAGTTTGCTAACTACACGATCGTCTAGTGCACGCCTTCTACTAAACGATGAGCATCGCATGCTCCCCATACAATCGTCTACCTCTAGCGCCTACTGCGATCGGCAACCAACACTACGCGATATGGTAATTGATTTACCCCATCGCTTAGCATTATCTAAACGATCAATTAGAAAATACTACACATTCGTCTACAAAAAAAACTATCTAAACGATCGCTTAGTTAAATCCCAACGATCGTTACCTTGAGGCTACACGATCCGACTAACGCTTTTTCTTCTTCTTCGTTGAGAACTGCATCGCGACATATGCCTAAGCTTCATCAAGAATAACTCGACGAACCCAAACGTTTTGAATTACAGGCTCGATTGCAAAGTTAATTCGCCAAAAACATAGGGGCCCTTATAATTAACACCTTTGTAATACTGAAAGCTTTAACAAAAAGGCAATTTTAAACCTGAAGCATTCATCAAATTCATCTACAAATGCAGAAATGGTTAACCACAAATGTAGGAAACCCATCGCGAACTGAAAATACGTTCGATTCAGATATGTAATTATGGAATATTAGAAGAACTGGCTCTGATACTAATTGAAGGAAAATCATGATGCATAGTTTCCATGAGGCAGTGACAGATATATTATGTGTCCATCTTAACCAATTAGTAGTGCGACAACCCTTCACAGATCGCTCGTAAGTACAGCTGGGCCAATAACCGTTATGCCCCTATAGTTACATTTGTCTCCTTGAGTACCACTGATCCCTCTAATGAACATAAGTCATAGTCCTACTATGACTGAGTCTAAAGAGAAGTTGTGGCCACTATGTTCAAGCCCCGGGATCAGCCCTTAAGGGAGCAATATCTCTACTTATTCCTTCTTCGGGAAATGAGTGAATTCCATCTTGTGGATTGAGTTCCCAGCTCTCAGATCAGACAAGTCCCCGAAAAGGTAGTCATATTGAGTTCGCAATCTGGCCACTCTCACCCATACTAATCAAAGGAGTACCCTCAAAGGCAGGAGTTTCCAAAACACTCAGGATTGAGGTCGTGTCACCTATGGTTGTTTAGGTGAGATGTAAGTCTCTAGTATCAACGACATTATATACATAGTCTAGTCATCTCGTGGTTCAGGTCTTATACAAAATTTTTGTATAGGACACCCCCGCTCGACGTCTCCATATGAATGATCAGGATTAACCATCTGTAGTGGTTTACAACACTTGCAAACCTTTACAAAGTGGGCCGTATCCGTAGTGTCATTAGGATAAGGTATCCCACCTTAATCCTTATACTATAGACTTATTTAAGTTATCACTTAAGGCATGATCCACTTGTATATCACATATACATGTTTAAGTTCACATAAGATAACCAAGGAGCTTTGTTTATTGGATATGAGTAAATGCCAGAATTAAGTAACACTTATTTTATTCATTGAACAATGTGTATCTTTACATAACAACGAGACTCTGGGAGAATTAGGACACCAATCCCAATAGGAACAACCTCTCTGCTATCCCTACTAGCGGATAGGAGTGAATTCCATCTTGCACCCTATGTGTCTAGCTATCTATCCGGTCTTACTCCTGAAATGGGAGGTTATTGAGCTGGCACTGTTGAGCCAACCCTCACCTATGCAAATATAAGAATAATCCCGAATAAACAGAAGTTCATAGTTAGCTCAGGATTAAGGTCAAGTTACCTAGGTCATCGCTTTAAAATAGTCAGTCTTAAACTGTAAACAACGTTATAAAGTAAGAGTGACTGATTTCGTGGTCCGATCTTGTACAAACCCTTTTGCACAGGGATGCCCCCACTCCTCATGTCATAACATGTATGAATTAGGATCACTTCGTTTGTAGCACTTTACAACTCTTTGTAACAACTACAGAGTAGGCCGCATCCAATAGTGTTACCAGAATAAGGCACTTAACCTTATTCATATACTATAGATCATTTTGACTATTTACTTGATACCGATCCACTTTTATGTCTCCACATAAAGTTCAAGTACTCATGTAATAGTGAAGGGACTTTTAGGTTTATTGGATTTCTAATAAGCAAAACATCTATTCAATAACAACTTATTGAATTTTCAGAATAAGTTCTATTGTTTACAAATCACGAGTTTTAGGACATAATACCCAACAAACTCCCACTTAGACTAAAACTCTAGTGGTAACTTATATATCCAATATATAAGACTGAGTTTTTGAGTTTCATAGAGAAATACAATAAACTAGGGCATCCCATACCCATGGTTTACCATTCGGTATTCCATACTCAATATTTCTCCCACTTTCCCTAGGTTATTAATCTGGTATTCCTAGTCTTACTAGGTTATTTTCAAACACTTTAGCTAAGAGAATCATTGTAAACATCTAAGTATACAATAGGTTTTTAAATAAACTATATGAGATTGTATCTTATTCTCAATAATGACCAGGAAGTCACACTTTCCCCCCACTACATTGAGGTACTCTCAACTCTTTAAGTAAGATGCGTCTGACCTGTCTCAAGAACATTTGTTAATAGTCAGATTTGGAAATATTTAAACTTTCTATATTTGATCTAGCCATTTTTAAATATCTGAATATTTGAAAATGACTTTTAACAATTTAATTCTTAACAGAAGTTGCTATGAGATAGAATAAACATAATTTTTCGATAATGAACATTTCATTTACAACAAAAATATATACAATTTGTTCTTTACAAGATCATAAAAGCAAGTAAGATCAAGCAGCAACATCCCCCATTAGTCAAGTTGAGTAAGTTGTCCCCAGGAACTAGTTTGCCTGTATACCTTTCTCTGCTTTCTTCTCGGCAAGATACTGAGGGCAGTTTCTCTTCCAGTGCCCTTCTTCGTTGCAGTGGAAACACTTCCCTTTATCTACAACGCCTTTCTTGCCTTTCTTGCCTTTCTTTCCAGCAGGTTTCTTCTTCCCTTTCCCTTTGCCTTTCTTCACAGGAATATTCTTACTCTTCGAAGAGGAGGCAACATCAGGCTTGGAGGACGTTCCTCTCTTCTTAGCAGTAGTAACATTTACTTCTGATTCCAGACTCTTAGTTCTCAACATAGTCTGGTAAGCCTGTAGCTCATTTAGCAGAGTAGTCAAGCTGTATTCAATTTTATTCATCAGTGCATTCGTACAGAATTGTAGAAAACTCTTCGGAAGAGATTCTAGAATAAATCCAACTTGACTTCTCTCGTCAATAACAACGTCGTTTAGTTTCGCCACATTAAAGTGGATCATCATGTCCAGGATATGTTGACGAACAGAGGCCTCCTCTCTCATGCGACTGTTGTAAAAACGTATTTGATAGCATCATGTCTTAGGGTAAAGGACGGTTGTCCAAACATCCCTCATAGAGATTCCATAATGTAAACCCCGTACTCCATTTTTCCTACATAGGTGAGTAATAAGTGTGTTAAGTAAAATTATGAAAGGAAATAAAAAAGTGTTAGAAATACTTAGTCAAGGGTAAGTTTTAGATTATATAACAAATGAAAATTTGCTAAGTATGGAAGCAAAGTGTAGGCATGCGTTGATGGAGAAGTGTGGACGTATGGGGTTGCGTGTGTAGCAACCAAGGCTTGTAGGGGTTAAGTGTTGAAGGCAAGGGTAAACTATGCATTGGCACTAAGGATGAATGCATGGGTTGAAAGGCATGATGCGTTGATAAGGCTTGCGGCAACCTCAAGTGTGTACGAGCAAAGGCGCTGGACGATCATGTAGCAGATGAGCTATGCTATATGATTGGGTAAGCGATCGTCTAGTAAATGAATGACACTACACAATGAGGTAGGCGATCGTGAAGGCGAGTGCTGAGCGATCGTATAGTAAATGCGCGGAGAGCTGAGTGATGCGGTAGGCGATCGTGTAGTAATTGCGCAGAGTTGAACGATGCACTAGACAATACGAAGGATCGCGCTAAACGATTGTGCTACGCGTTGGACGATAGCGTAAAGGGCATTACATGATCAGCATTAGTGCTAGACGATGAGCTGCACGACAAGCGCTAGACGATAGGTGTTGGGCACTAGACGATAGGCGCTGGGCGCTAGACGATAGGCGCTGGGTGCTAGACGATAGGCACTGGGCGTTAGACGATGGAGTATGTGATGCACGATAAATTTATATTATGAGGCGAAGGCCTAACGTGGGTTATGAAGGAAGGGAAGGAAAAATAAATTAATTGAAGAAACTCAATAATGGGAATTGGCCAGAAGCACTAAGTGCTGGATGAGGTGGCGGTTTAACCATTGAACATGGGTGGTGGAAGAAAGTATAAAAGGAAGAGGAATTTCGGAAGCTCGGTTTTGGAAAATGATTTGAGCAAATTAAGTGAGATCAGTGTCGATCGAAAGCTGGGAGAATCTAGTTTTTTAGGTTGTTTTGCTGGAGAAAGATCTCACACGGAGAATAGCAAAAAGTGAAGAATTCACAGAAGGGAGAAATTCTCAGATGAATCAGAGCCCGGAGTGAAGATTGGAATCTCTAAGACAAACTACAAGGAATGTTCAGCTGATATTTTAAAGGTAATAAAGTTAACTCAATTCTAAACAAGTTTGTAAAAGTAAGTTTCTTAAAAAGAGTCCTTGATTTTGAGTTATGAATTTTTGAAGTTGGAACAGGGAATCGGTGCGTAAGCAGGCAGCTGCTTGGGAAGAATAAGCAAGCATCTCATCATAGTGAGCGAGAGCGAGTGAGAGATAAGAAGATGAGCGAGAGATAAGAAAATGAACGAGAGCGAGATAAGAAAATGGAGGATCTCGCTAAGGATGAAGATCTGGCGGGTTTTGCACCGAATCTCGCTAGAAGTCACAAATCTCGCTCATGAGGGTGATCTCGCTCATAATAATCATCTTACTAGTAATGCTATTTTGTTGATGAAAGTTTCATTAGTAAGTGAGCTACCTGAAGCTTTTTTTAAGAATTTTAAGAAATCTAACTGGGGATTATGTTCTTTCAGGCCAAGAAGAGTTAGGAGAGGCATATAAACCGTTTAAGAGCCCGATGAGCTATGAGTGACTATAAATGATTTATAAATATTTTAATAATCCATGCTTTATTGACAAGTTACTTTTATGTTGGTTATTTTACAAGAAGTTCCAAGCAATGCATTTCTCTAAAGTTTATAAACGCATGCTAGTTACAAAGTTTATGAAATATGCTTTGGTACAATGGTTGAACCATGGTAGTTTTAAAAAGGAGATTCTATGACATGTTTATGTTACAAGTATTTGTATTATGTTTTAAAGCATATGTGCTCTTAATGTTGTTGAGCATGCGTTAGCAAATGATGTTCTTGTGAAAACTATGATTTATGAGATCAAGCTTTCAATAAGCATGTTTTATGAAAATGTTTTCCTATCAGGTATTTTCTACTCAATACTGAAGTACAAGGAGAAGGTATCCGAGCTGTATTACCTAGTTTCAGTTATGTTATGATTCTAATGCTGAAGTACATCGAGAAGGTATCAGAATAATTCACTCAATTCAGTGATAAGCAGTGGTACCCTACCTCAGTTATGATCCTTGATGTCAGGATCCACTTTGCTCTACGTGCACGTATGATAGTTAATCAGTTCAGTAAGATTGAACAAAAGGTTTCTTTCCTAGCATTGGCTGTAAGGTGCTGAACAAAAGGGTTCTCACCCTAGCCCAGGCTTATGTTTGAGAGATCGAACAAAAGGGTTCTTTCTTAAACATGATACCCGACGATAAGATTGAACTACGGGGATTCTTTCTTAGCATTGGCTAGAAGGTGTTGAACAAAAGGGTTCTCACCCCATGCTAGGCTAATGTTTGAAAGATTGAAAAAAAGGGTTCTCTCTTGAACATGATATCCGATGTTGAGATTGAACAAAAGGGTTCTCTTTCAACCGGGGATTAGTTTAGCTATGTTTTCAGATACAATGGATTTAAAAGTTTTATGTACACGTTTGCTTGGCATGTAAGTTCCATTATTATGTTTTCTAGCTTTCAGTTTAAGCATGAGATTTATGTTTTTATTAAGTCACTCACTGGGCGAGTAGCTCATTCTTTCAAATGTTTTTCTTTTCCCAGGTAGTGGTCATCTCCCCAGAGGTTAGCTGTCATCTTGCGCTTCCACTCAAGGACTCTAGTTAAAAGTCCAAAGTCTAGAGAGAAGCTTTAGATGTTTACTTTATAAATGTATGTACATATGTGTTGCTCATATTAGGGACTAATAAAGTATATTGGGACCGCTGAACTGTGTTAATATGATGTAATTATGTTGTTGTTGATCCCTGGTGTTATGAGGTTATATTTTAAAGTTTCATTAGTTTGGTGAATGTTATATTTGTATTCTAGGGATCTAAACAGGTTGAGGATGTTAGTTAGGCAGTAAGTGCCACAAAAGGGTTGGTAACTACTGTCGTCACATTCAGTTCTGGATTAAGAAGGGTAATCTGGGAGGGGGTGTGACATAATCTCTTTGGCAGTACCCATATCCCCATGTTTCTTCGCCAAAACATCAGATATGCTGGCGAGGATATAGGCACGGGCTTTATCATTTGCCCTGATCCATCTATCATACGCTTCCTGAACAGTTCGATTTATGTTAGATCTGGGAACGGAAGAACAATCTTCTGTTAAGACAAACCAAAAATCATCTATCATTAGTATCGTGTTCAAATTTGATTTCCATGTCGCATGATTATCCCCGATGAGTTTCTCTAATGCCAACAATTGTATTATTGAACTCGTCATTCTGAAATTATAAACAAACTCTATAAGTGAATTGCTTTTAAATCCAATCAAATTTTAACAATTTAATAATGCACCCAAGATTATTCTTTTGCAACGATACTACAACAAGACATTCTTGACTAAATACTATCTTTAGAATAACTCATATTTCGATAGTCATTTATGTACCGCTTTTGGTCAGAAATTACTAACACTTAATAATACTGTAAGTGTAACTCTTCGTTTTTAGACGTTAGAGGTCGACCCTAACTATGTTACCATAGTGGAGAGTCATGGTTGGGTGGACCTAAGAAATCTTATCCATCTCTGGAGCTTGAGTTGTTCCGAATCCTATGTTACAACCCTCCGTGGGGATAGCCGTTGTTAAACGACTAGCAAATAGCCGTTTAAAGCTAACCAGCAGACACAATATAGGAATCTCATGGTCCAAACTAATGGAAGAAACCGCAGGATATGTTGACACATTTTCTTCATCCACTTACTATGAACTACTTCCTCCGTTTACCTTGTTATTGACTCATACATCCACTTTCTGTGTGGAGGTCACTCCTAGGGTGACACGAAGTGTCATATGAATCTCATGTTGTAAACTATGTGGAGACGTGGCAGTTGAAATCTATATCATATATTTGATTTCTAATCGAACAACTTCCCTTTATTCACCGAAATCTAGATTTAAGCTAAAAAAAAACTTTCCGTATGGAGGTCACTCCCAAGGTGACACGAAGTACCGCTTAAATCCAGTCTGTGAACTCTTAGGGATGTAAGAGCTAAAAATAACGTATCGTATATGTTATTAATCTCCCACTGAAGTTTTTTAATAACTTTATCATATAGAAGTTATTGAACTGCCACTGAAGAGTTCTATTAAAAGGGTAAATTTATACTTAGGTTCTTTCCAGCTAATAAAAACAACCCTAAGTCTATGTGGTTTATAACGCTTAGAAATGGATTTCAACCTACGATGTCTAGGTGATAAACCATTTTATTACCTCACATCGCTCACGTATGCTCATAAAACTAGTTACCAACGTTCAATAATTCGGCCATAATCCCCAGGTAGAAGGTGTTCCGTAGATCGTCAACTTAAATACCCCCAACCTTCGACAGGATTATATACTGGTTGAGTTTGTAACACTAGTTTTACAAGTTTAACGACCTATTTTAATTATTAAAACAAGTGGTTAACCAACATGAGCATGCAACTGTTCTTTATTATGGATTTTAAATGTCTATCCCAATTTTATAACAACTTATAAAACTTTAGACATGCTAAACATCCACAACATACATAAAGACATTCAATATTTAAGATAACCATTATACTAAATACAAGAAACTCTAACATGCATACTATATATTATAACAAATTGTAACATACTTTCAATGCATGTAGCATGCTTCCTATGGTGGGATTTTAAATCTACATGGCATACTATATGCACATACAAGATTTATTTAATTATAACATACATCAAATGCATAAATAATTAAACACAGACTGATAGTTTTAGTTTTGGCAAAAGCAAACAAGCAAAAACCTAATTATTACAAAACAGCTTCTGAACCTCTTTTGGACCACTCGAACCGCTCCAAACTGAACCCAAAAATCTTGAACCGGACCCGAATCGTCTGAACTAGACCAACATAAGTCCAAACCGATCCAGCCAAAAACCATTTGAAGCTGAACCGAATCGGAAATCAAGAGAATTGGTCAAACCGGCTGCTCTTGCTCCATGCTCAATATCTCGCTAAGGCTCATCGTTTAGCATTAACGACCATCGTCTTGCGTTTGCCTGATCATTTAGTGTTTGTCTGATCGTGTAGCAGCCAACGCATAGCGCCTGACCAAGCTACACGATCGTGTAGTGTCTTCCATCTATCTCATAGTGTCATTGTCTAGTGCCAGACAATGCTACACGATCACTTAATGTCTAACACTATCGTGCAGCACCATCGTCTAACGCCAGACAAATACTACACGATCGCTTAACACCATCGTCTAGCGTCTCATCTTGATCGTTTAGCCCGCGCATAGCTACATGATCGTGTAGCGCTATCGCATATTGTTTCAATGCATTGTTTAGCTTCCACACAAAAGTAAACGATCGTGTAGTGTTATAGCATAACTTTTCAACACATCGTTTAGCTCCCACGCGAAGCTACACGATCGTGCAACACCATCATATAGCACTTCAACGCATCGTTTAGCTCCCGCAGGTACACGATCGTCTAGCGCACAACACTTCAATGCTCAACGCCTGTAGCTACATGATCGTCTAGCTTTTCGTCACATCGCCTAGCTCCGTAGCTAAACAATTGTTTAACATTGAATCTCAACAACGATATGAATAGAGGCTGAAAAACTGGAATTTGCAACTCGGCCTCCTCACTTGTTTCTTCAATTACAGTTTAATTTCAACTCTAGTGACTCTAAATAATTTACAAACTCTTGGGAACACATATAAGCTCATCAAAAAGGAGCCAATTACAAATTTAATTGAGAAATCAATGAGAAATTAAAAGCCATAACTCAAAAAACCATATCAGTGCAGCAGTTTCATATTCTCATGAAAAAACACCCACCGCACCAAATATAAACCGAACTGAATGCTTACATGCTCTAATACCAATTGTTGGATTGTATCATCATGCAGCGGAAGTTACAAGGATCATTAAGCACTCTAATTTATTAATTTTGGCAGAAACGAACGCACGCTTTTGTAGAAATAAATGGGTTTCAAGTTATATCTTTGTAAAACCTTTGAAATCTCGATTTCCAGCTGCAAATCTCTCCGAATCTTGTAGACCACCCCAGATCTTCCCTACTATTCTCTTGGTGCTCTAGATTGAGTTGTGGGACTCAAAATGAGCTTGAATTAAGGGAATTAGGAGGAGAACTCACAGCAGCAACCCACCTTGAAGAACACCTTCTTCAACTGATTTTTTCAGAAAAATTCTTATCGATTGCATTGCCTCAAATTCACTCCAATCTCTTTAATATATTGCAGACCATCATGCAAGAAAGATAGTTGCTTGAGATGGCAACTCATGCTTAAAATAATTGAAGCCAAAAGATGGTGGGTTATGGGTGAGCTACTTGAAGAAAATAATGGAAAAACTCAAATTCCATTTTGTGTTTTTCTTCTTTTTCAACTTTTCAAAAATTGATTTCATAAATCAATTTATTTTCTAAAATTCAAATTATTATTAATTTCATAAATTAATTTATCTAATAAAATTAATAAATAATTATTTAAACAATATAAATAATTCTAATTAATTTAATATCAAATATTAAATTAATTTTACACAATTTCATCTTCATATATTTAAATCATATTTAAATATTAATTCTCCAATTTTGTTTAATTCTAATTTGAACGTTTCAAATTAACTTATCACGCTACTCTAGAGCTAATCCATGTTCGAGCTAGTAGGGGGACCTCGCGAACCTATAGATCATGGGCTCCAACGATCCGAGATTAATCGACTAAATTCATTAGACCAAACTAACCTCTATTTGTTTACTAATGGGTCACTCCACTAAAGCCCATAGTTGAACTCCCCTCACTGTAGATATATTATATCCATTCGATATAACCATGATTAGTAAGTTAACCCTTCACATGTTTTTCGTAATAACGGTTGGGTTGAATTTCTGTTTTACCCCCGAAATTACCTCTTGTTTTTTAAGTCCCACTGATCCTCTAATGAACAATTATTTTGTGATCCAATCAACAAAACCGAGTCTCTCTCAGGCCAATGAGAGAGTGTGGCCCCTTGTTCAAGACCCAAAATCAGTATTTAAGGGAACAACCTCTTTACTATCCCTAACAGCGGGTAGGAGTGAATTCTATCTTGCAGCCTATGTCCCCAGCTATCTATTCGGTCTTATTCTTGAAATGGGAGGATATTGAGCTGATGCTATTGAGCCAACCCTCACCTATGCAAATCTAAAAATAATCCCGAATAAACAGGAGTTCATAGTTTGCTCAGGATTAAGGTCAAGTTACCTAGGTCATCGCTTTGAAATAGTCAGTCTTAAACAGTAAACAACGTTATAAAGTAAGAGTAACTGATTTCGTGGTCCGATCTTGTACAAACCCTTTTGCATAAGGATGCCCCCAATGCTCATGTCATAACATGTATGAATTTGGATCACTTCGTTTGTAGCATTTACAACTCTTTGTAACAACTATAGAGTAGGCCGCGTCCAATAGTGTTACCAGACTAAAGCACCCAACCTTATTGATATATAGATCATTTTGACTATTTACTCAAACTTGATCCACTTTTATATCTCCACATAAAGTTCAAGTACTCATGTAATAGTCAAGGGAATTTTAGGTTTATTGGATTTCTAATAAGCAAAACATCTATTCAATGACAAGTTATTAAATTTTCAAAATAAGTTCTATTGTTTACAAACCACAAGTTTTAGGAAATAATACCCAACAAACTCTCACTTGGACTAAAACTCCAGTGGTAACTTATATCCAATATATAAGACTGAGTTTCTGAGTTTTATAGAGAAATACAATAAACTAGGGCATCCCATACCCATGGTTTACCGTTCGGTATTCCATACTCAATATTTCTCCCACTTGCCCTAGGTTATTAATCTAGTATTCCTAGTCTTACTAGGTGATTCTCAAACAGGGAGGCCTCACCAAAATATTGCTTTACGCTCTCAAAATAGCCCTAAAATTGCCTCCATTGGCCTCCCAGAATCAAATTGGCCAAACATTGCTTATATTATTGAAAGTAGGGTTTAGGCCTTAGGGACATTTTTGTCCTTTCACTGTACTTTAGGGTTTCCCATTTTTCCATTTAAACGTATAACCTCTATGTATCCAGTGTATCAATTATAATAAGAAAACTCTATATCGTGGTTTTTTCTCCCCGTACTAGGGTTTTCCACGTATCCCTGTGTGTGCCCTATTTTTCCTTCTCGCTCTACTTTTTCATCATGGTATTAGAGCAAGGAGATGAAACCTTGGCCACCATTGAGAAAAATCAAATAGGAGAATCACAAGTGCCATTTGGCACCACAACTATGGATATTGATACTATCATACAGACTGCTATAGAACAATACTTCCAAACGGTCCTACCTGATCTTCATCGGCTGATTGGAGTAACCCAACTCGGAGAACAGGTAGCTGACTGGATTAGAAACCAGTAGACCCAGCTGGCTGATTGGATCAGCCACCAGACGGTGGCTACAGAAGCCACGATGCGCTAGGCAATCGAGAGCCACAACCTGTCTCAAATGATCAAGAGCCAGGGATGGGTGGATTACAGCTTCGCGCTGAGCCATCCACGAGCAGACGCCAGCCAATCAAAGAAAGTCAGCCCAACCCATACGGCGTCCACCCAGTTGGAGCTTTCTGGGCTGGCTCCAACCCCACATAGTCGTTCGATCCATCTCAGTCAGTCGGTTTCAGTGCTATGATCCCAGCAAGCCGTGACCCATCTGACCCGAGCCTTGGCTCTCGCCCAGCACACGCCATGCCAGCCACAATCCCAGCCGCACTTATGGTTTTTCCTATTCCAGCCGTGATGCCTCCATTCCAACCGAGTGTGGGTAGCAGTTTCAGTCAAGGAATTCCTGTGGGTGGCAGATTGGAGATGGGTGAATCTTCTTCGTCATATCAAGAACAGAAACTTGACTATATCCAAGAACAGTTCACTCGACTTCAAATTCAGATTAAACAACAATATGAGTCAGTTTAGCAACAAATGGCTACCCTCGGAGAAGTTCTTGGAGCTACCTCTAATGTCCAATTAGAACTCCTCTCTAGTCTACCAGATTACTCAATAAGTTCAGTAACCTCTTTCCCCTGCCTTATCCACATCAAATTTATTTTATGAGGCAATAGAAAATTCTGCTAGCTTTATTGTAGAGGAGAAATTAAATGGTCATAATTGCTTTGCTTGGTCTCAATCCATAAAAATGGCCCTCGAGGGTCATCATAAATTCGGATATCTAACAGACGAGATACCAAAACCAAGATCGGGTGACGCTTAAGAATGTATATGGAAGAGAGAAGAGTCCTTACTTCGGTTTATTTTAGTAGGGAGTATGGAGCCTTAAATTGGCAAACCCCTACTATATGCTGCCACTGCACGAGACATTTAGAAGGCTGTCCAAAAGTTGTACTCCATATGACAGAATGCTTCCCGACTCTATACTTCACGCAAACAAATCCATGAATGCAAGCAGAAAATGGTGGATGTTACAACGTATTTCAACAAGTTGTCTCTTATTTGGTAAGAAATGGACCTATGTTGTGAGATGGTCTGGAAATGTTCGTGTGGGGGAGTCTTACATAACCAGTCTGAGGAGACCGAACGAGTTTATGACTTTCTTGCGGGGTTGAATTCTAAGTTCAATGCGGTACGGAGTCGGATACTGGGAACCCATCCGATACCATTCCTGATGGAAGTTTGCTCTAAAATTCGCCTCGAGGGAGACAGGTCTAGTGCTATGAATAATACACTGATTTCGCCACTTGACTCTACTGCATTTAAAACATCAGGTCCGGTCGATGATAAACAAAACGGCAAGCCAACTCCAGTATGTGAACACTGCAAAAAGCCCTGGTACACCAAAGACCAATGCTGGAAGCTGCATGGTCGTCCACCTAGTGGCAAACGACGTCAGTCAGGTTTTAGATGAGTCTTGGCAAGTGAATTAGCAATCGGAGGTCCTCAACCTCAAAATAAGGAAACCAGCCAGAGTAACTCTAGTACAGTGGGTGTGAATGCGATCGACCAATAAGGTACTCTTCAATCTTTTCATCTTATTAGTATAATTGGTAGCAAGCTGTGGATTCTAGATTCAGCGGCTATAGACCACTTAACTGGATCCTTTGACAAGTTTCTTTCATATCATCCAAGTGCTGGGAATGAAAGAATCAGAATCGCTGATGGGTCCTTTGCTTCTGTGGCTGGAAAAGGCCATCTTTCTCCCTTTGAGGGTTTGTTTCTTCAAGATGTGTAGCATGTTCCTAAAATTTTGTATAATCTATTATCTGTTAGCAAGATTACAAGAGATTTAAGATGTCAAGTTACTTTCTCAACTGATGCTGTTGTTTTTCAGGACCTGAACTCGGGGACGACGATTGGCACTGCCCGACATGATGAAGGACTCTATTTCCTTACTGAAGATGCTTCTTTTAGGATATGTGATAGGACTACTTTACTTTCATCATGTTTTTCTACCTCTGAAACTTATTATATGTTATGGCACTATCGTCTTGGACATCCTAGTTTTCATTATATGAAATATTTGTTTCCTCATCTGTTTCGCAATGTTAATCTTTCTAACTTGAATTCTGATGTGTGTATCCAAGCTAAACAACCTCGTGTCTCGCTAAAACATCTGCTTTATAAGCCTTTTAAACCATTCACCCTCTTCCATAGCGATGTTTGGGGTTTGTCACCTCTTACTACCGCCACTGGCAAATGATGGTTTGTAAACTTCATTGATGACCACACAAGATTAACTTGGGTTTTTCTTCTCACCAATAAGTCTAAAGTCACGTCGGTTTTCAAACAGTTATACAATTCTGTAGAAACCCAATTCAACGCAAAGATCTCTATCCTTCAAAGTGACAATGGTCAGAAGTTCTTTAATAATTCTTTTAGGGAATTCTTAGTCTCTAAAGGAATTGTCCATCAGAGTTCATGTGTGTATATTCCTCAACAAAATGGAGTAGCCAAACGGAAAAACCGTCATCTTATCGAAGTTGCTCGGTCCCTTATGTTGTCAACCTCACTTCCGTCCTATTTATGGGGAGATGTTGTTCTAATAGAAGCTCATTTGATAAACCGAATGCCTTCCCAGGTCTTAAAGTTCCAAACCCCCTTAGACTGTTTCAAGGAGTCCTATCCTGATAATCAGCTTATCCCTGATGTTCCACTTCGGGTGTTTGGGTGTGTTGTGTTCGTCCATACCCATGGTCCTAGTCGAACCAAGCTTACCCCCCCCCCCCCCCCCCCCCCCCCCCCCCCCCCCCCCCCCCCCCCCCCCCGCTAAAAAATGTGACTTTGTGGGTGTCAAACGCAATTTGATAAATGTTTCTATCTTAGGCATACGCGTAGCGATATATGATTATATGTGATACTACTTCTAGCTATGCATTATTAACGAATGTTCTTGTAGTATGTTGTGCGTTGTCATAAGTTCCTTGCGTTGAAACCAAGTATAATTTCACCACAAGTTTCTCGGTGTGATCCCAGGTCGAACACAAGGACTGTTTTAGGTTATTTCGTTATGTTCGTGATACATGTGACCAGGGGTTTTTCAATTTATAAAAGAATTTGTGTACAAGAAATTAAACATGAGATAAAGTAAAGTAAAGCGGTAGAAATGCGATAATAACATAACTTGCGTTAAAGTAAATCTAAGCTAAGATGATACAAGATACAGGTTTCATGGTACAAGATATTGAGGTCAAGGCTGGCTGTGAAGATTATGCAAAGATCGTGTAATGCGGTGACAAGTCTTATGTACGAAGCAGAAATATTAAAGATAATTAATACAAACATCGCAAGTTTCTTAATTGCATTAACGATATAAGTACGGTTCCGTTTTTCCCTTGGCGTACACCTCTCGGTGATCGGCCACGTTCCCACATCTTTGTGGTGAAACAGGGACGAACGTAATGAACACAAGGTCGCTTCCATCTTTAGAAGTACTACTCGCTTTAGTTAATGCATTCTTCTAACCTTCTCTCGATAGATCAGAATGACATCTTCACTTCTGCTTTCGCAGGTGATGATGTCGTTTAGCATGCTTTAGCTAAACGCATTTATCTCTTTATCACAGATTAAGTTACTCGTTTAATCCATATTAATTACCAAGGTTTTAAGAAAACTTCATGGAGAAGTCAATAAACGGAGGAGCGAAAATAGACAGAGAAGTGGAAATGGAACGATCGAGACATTCAATAAAACTATTTAGTGTCTGATACATGATTTGTGAATGAAGAGATTAAGAAGATGAAATACACTTGATGAAAATAGAGTTAGAAACAAATACAAATGAGCGTCAACGTCTTAGCGCCGATCTGGATGGAGATTTGCTTGCCGGTGTGGATGGATCATGCGGAAGGATGAGCTTCCCTCTCAGGCTTGCTCAATCGGTAGCAAGGATCTAAGCACAGAGCTTCACGGCGGGGATCTGGCAGAATCGCACTGAGATTCACCTCTCGGCCGTGTCTCTTCTCTTCCCGGATTTCTTCCAATTAGTACTCAGCTCAGCCTCTCTTTCAATAATTCAGCAACAATTCGCCCTCGTATCATTAATAATCGTATCAAGTATATCTTCTCTGAATTCTATGGAGGTATTTATAGGTGAAAAGCTTTGATTCTTGGCTTGTGGACCCCACTTCTTATTATGGAAATTCTGAAGATGGAGGAATAAATATTCTTTCTATTATGCAATCAGACCGTCAAATCTGCACAACGGTTAGTTGTACACGTGTCGCAATCCTCCGCCTTTATGTTGCTCAGCTGCATCTTTTGATCGGTTGCTCGCATGCGGTGTTGTATTTATTACTGCATGCAGTTGAAATTTAGCTCGAGATCGACTGTCACATTGCGCCGTTATTGCGTTAATCATCTCTTCAATTTTAATTGACGGGCACAATGTAACAGAGATGTGTTGCTCAGTTTCTCGTTGAGCCTTGATCGCAAGCGGTGACTTGGTTTCCTGCAAAACAGAGTAAAAATATCCTCTTCTACCATCTTGACGATGTTAGTGGGTGTAATTGCGTTAATTCATAATTATTGTATTTTTGAGCTAATTTTCATACAATCAACACATATTCCTTCTCTTTTGACCACAATATCTAGATAAGGCAGCATAAATAACTTGTATTTCTACAATTTATTAGTGGGATATCCTCTTCATCAACGTGGGTAAAAATGTTACCATCCATCCTCACGAAAATATTTTGTCTCAATGGATGTGACCTTTCTTGAAGATCAACCCTTCTTTCCCATTAGTCATCTTCAGGGGAGAGTATTAGTGAAGAAATACTAGTGAAGAGACTAATTAGAGTTTGAGATTGTCAGTTTTACCTTAACCTATTTCTGACATAAGTATCAACACACCCATTCTTCCTACCGAACAAGTCCCATGGATCACGTACTATAGGAGGAATCTCAGGAAGGAAATGGCGTCGTCTGTTACTTCTTCGACTCCAGTTCATGAGTCAGAATGGGTGCGGTTCTAGGAAATAGTAATCCTATCCCTGATAATAGTAACATTTGTGTTGAAAATGATGCTTATGTTGAAGATGATGTAAGTAAAGATAGATTGTGACAGCATCAACGATTGTACTGAGATGCAGTTGATACAAGTAATGGTAATGGTGAAAAATCTTTTCCAGCAGAGAACATTGTTGAAGGTGAAAAAGATCCCTTAGAAGATAAGACGCATGAGTAGAAGGCTGATTGTAGTGGCGAGTCAGAGGAGAAGAAAGATCATGATGCCTCTCTTGACCTTCCTATTGCCTTAAGAAAAGGTACGAGATTCTGCCTGAAGTATCCATTGCAGAGTTACCTATCTTACAGCAACTTGTCTCCCGTGTTCAAAGCCCTCACTACGAGCCTAGACACAGTTACAATATCGAGCAGTATATATGCAGCGATGGAGATTCCCGAATGGAGAATTACAGACATTGAGGAAATAGGGGCGCTTGAGAAAAACAACTCTTGGGACCAGGTTACCCTTCCAAAGGGGCACAAGACAGTTAGGTGCAAGTAGGTGTTCACCGTTAAATATAAGCCTAATGGAATGATTGACAGGTATAAGGCCAGATTGATTGCCAGAGGCTTCATTCAGACCTTCGGAATAGATTACTCCGAGCCTTTCTCCCTAGTAGCAAAGTTAAACATTGTTCGGGTTCTTCTCTCAGTTACGGTTAACAAAGACTAGCCTCTCCACCAGTTTGATGTGAAGAATGTCTTTCTTAATGGAGAATTAGAAGAAAAAGTTTACAAGAGTCCTCTCTTAAGGTTCGAGAAATAATTCAATCATCGAGCATGTAAACTGAGGAAGTCCGTGTATGGGTTGAAACAGTCTCCGCGAGCCTGGTTTGGCAGATTCACTACCTTTGTGAAATCATAAAGGTACAGTCAAGGGCACTCAGATCACACTCTCTTTACGAATAGATCAGTATCAAGGAAAATTGCAGTTCTTATTGTGTATGTAGATGACATTGTCATTTCAGAGGATGATGCTTCAGAAATTGACAGATTTAAAAGGAAAATGGTTGAGGAATTTGAAATTAAGGATCTCAAAAAATTGAGGTACTTTCTCGGAATGGAAGTGGCTCGGTCGAAAGAAGGGATTTCAATGAAAATATACTCTGGATACACTTAAGGAGACAGGTATGACAGGTTGTAAACCAATGGATACTCCTATGGAAGTTGATGCTAAACTCAGTAACTTAAGTAACAATGTTTCGTTTAACAAGGAAAGATATTAGGGGCTTGTTGGGAAACTAATCTATCTCTCTCATACCAGATCAGACATTTTATATGCGGTCAGTGTAGTTAGTCAGTTTATGTAGTCTCCTTACGAAGAACATATGAGAGTAGTGGAGCGCATCCTGAGGTATTTAAAAACCTCTCCGGGCACAGGGTTGATGTTCAGGAAGTCTGACAGACAATGCGTGGAGGCATACACGAATGCAGATTGGGCAGGCTTTGTGGTAGACAGAAAGTCGACATCTTGATACTGTACCTTCGTGTGGGGTAACCTTGTTATGTGGAGGAGTAAGGAATAGGGTGTTGTTGCTAGAAGTAATGCCAAGGCTGAATATAGGGCTATAAGTCTAGGGATATGTGAGGAAATTTGGCTAAAAAAGGTCCTGAATGATCTTGATCAAGATAATGGCGGTTCGATGAAACTCTACTGTGATAATAAAGTCGCAATAAGTATCGTGAACAACCCAGTGTAACATGAAGAACGAAGCATGTGGAAATTGCAAGGTATCTCATCAAGGAGAGACTTGACAGTGGCAACATTTGTATTCCCTATATTCCTTCCAGTCAACAGATAACAGATGTTCTTACAAAAGGGCTTCCCAAAAAGACCTTTGACTCATGTATTAGTAAGTTGGGCCTCATTGATATCTATGCCCCAACTTGATGAGGAGTGTTGAAAGTAGGGTTTAAGCCCTAGGGGAATTTTTTGTCCTTTCACTATACTCTAGGGTTTCCCATTTTTCTATTTAAACGTATTATACAATGAGTTAATATCGTAATGTCAAAATGTAATACAACATTGAATTCAAAATGTAATACAACATTGAAGACAGGAAGTAAGTAATGGAAGTTCAGTTTTCAGCAATCTCTTGCTTCAAATTGATGAAGTGATAAGGCTGCTAGTGACTAATGGCACGTGAGGTGGAAAGGCTCTCTCAAGCACGAGTTTTTCGGTGGTAAGTTAGAGGGAATTTTGGAAGTGGAGAATTCTCAAAATTATTCTCGAATGTGCGCTTACTTGTGTTCCGAGTATTTTGTCTAAGGGCGCAACTCAAACAAAATCTGGAACTCCTCTTCATGGGCATCAAGGCTCTATTTATAGAGTAATATGCGCTGACATCTTTGGGTCTCCTGCTCTGATCAGTCGTCATCTCTGACTTAGTTGGTGAGAATGTCAACATTGCTATCGTGGTCAACATTCTGAAGTTGTGGCAAAAGATCCTTTGGAACTGAGTTAGAGATTCCAAGGTATGTGATCAAATATTCCTTCATCAGGTGAAAGCTCAGCACATACGAACATATCCTGTGATCAACTAAAGATCCTGCGATATATTCCAATAACACTTCGGCATGGGTTAACTCATGATATGCGATCAGTAGGGATTTCAAGTGTACGTCAGTGCAAGTATAATTTTAAGCATGACTTCTTAGTATCATCAATGCATATTTAGCCTATCTAGCCTCATTATTCTAAGAAAAAGGCTACAATAACTTATATTCTTACAAGTAATCAATTACCATATTGCATTTTTATTGTGATACACTTTGAATGTTGATTATTGTTAGATGAATTGCTTATATACTCATGTTTTACTTCATGTATTTAGTAATTGATGTTTGATACCCTCATTACTTCAAAAGTAAGTTACTAATTGCATGTTGATTATTGTTAGATATACTCATGATACGCTTATAAGGTTGATTGTTATTAGATAGACTATTGACACACTCATGTGTTTACTTCATGTATTTAGTGACTGATGTCCTTATTTATTATATTCGATATACTTGATACATTTAAAATATCATCTTTATAAAATGAATATAAATATACTACTTCAAAAATAAATTACTGATTGCATGTTGTTTAATGTTAGATATGCATTACTTGATTTTAGTTGAGAAATTATGACTAGTGACTGGTGTTTACTTATGCTGATATTTTCTGTTATTAGGTTGTATGAATAGCATGACAAAATATCAAAAAATACATAACCTTGTATACAGAAAAGAATCTAAGCCTAACAACTTCATATTGTCTCTTTAAGCAAATACATAACCTTGTATGCATTACTTGATCTAAGCCTAACAATACATAACCTTGTATACAGAAAAAAATACATAACAGTACAAAATATATGTCGTTAATTCTATCTTACCCAAGCAAATGAAAAAAAAAAAAAAAACTAACTAGAATGAAGATAACATCTGAATTCAAAAACTTACTTTTTTTTTTTTTTTTTTTTTTTTTGTTAAAGGAACCTCTATTAATTGGCAAAAATTAACATCTGAATTGGGGGGGGGGGGGGTGGCGATTTGTTTGTAAAGAAACTAAAAAAAACTAACTAGAATGAAGATAAAAGCAAATTGTAACACAAACTTTTCTTTTAAAGAGAGTTGATAGAAAAAGATTCTTGGGAAATCTTGTTACTAGGTTTAATCCTATCATTGTTCTTGAACAATAGAACAATTACTTGAAAACGCAATATCCCATAATCTAATAAGGAAAGACCCTTAAAGACCCATATAGCCAATTAACATGAATCATATTAATTAGACCTAATCTAAGTAAAAAAAAACCCTTCCATATAACATTTATCATGTTCTTTTCTTAGATTGCTTTAAAGACATGGATTATCATAATTATGACATTCAAGAAACACATTAGAGTAATTTTCAAGAATGATCGAATGAATGTTCTAAATTAAGAAATTCAATAGTTAAATTCAAAAAAAGTCATAATTAACACAAGAAAACTTAATTTTTGTAACCTATCTCACCATTAATAGTGCCCAGCAAGAATTACATTCAAGAAATCAATAGAATCAAAGTGTCAATTATCCTCCATTTATTTCTTTTCAAATTCAGCCCAAGAACATTCAAGAATGCTGATAATTCAAAAAAATATACAAAAAAACTCAAGAAACCTAGAATTAAGATTTCCTAAGAAATAGAACTACCTAGCTATGGGATTGAGAAGTCTTGAAAGAAATCTTTGAAGATATGATGAAATCCATGAAGTAATTCACTAGGGAATTGTCAATTTTGCAAGAGATCTCTCAATACAAGAATAGATTTGTGAAATTTTCTCTCTAATTTTGATCTGAGCTCTTTCTATCAACAAAAAATAATGAGTTTTCCCTCTTGGTTGAAGTTTGAACCGAAACGTTTTTGTTCTGAAGAAGGTTGCAACCTTGAATAAGTCTAAAGCTGCGTTGTGCAGGCGCGCACATTTTTATTTTTTCGTCAACTTCCAGAGCGTTGTGACGCTACCTTATTTTGAAGCAAAATGTTGAAGAAAAATGGTTCATTCTGTCCTCCAGCGTCGAGCTAGCGTTGAGCTTAGTGTTGTGAGGAATGTTGCGACGCTCCAAGCATTGCTGAAGTGGGTTGACTTGTTCCTTTTGAGGGGCAAAATGGTAATTTGACTTGAAGTGATTCTTTGGTGTCATTTGGCTCGATTTAGCTCCAAAATCTTTGAATTAACTCTGTTTGAGTCAGGATTGGAATTTACCTATCAAAATAGACATATCACCGAAGTCGTACCTCGTTCACAAGTTCCAACGAACTATACTTTGTGGAAATAAACCAAACTTTAACTGCTTTATAAAAAGGGAGAAAGTTTTTATGGGAGAAAATGCTTATAAAAGGGGGATGAACCAATTTAAAGAATAGACATATTTATAGACTAATTTTTGGTCATTCAAATAATCATATCTCTTCAATCTGGTTATTCATGAAAAGACATATACATTCATGAATCAATGCATACATATACTATTTATTCCAACCTTTTCTATATTGATTTTTTTGCAGGTTTTTCTTAGATAAGTAATTGAAGTTCTTTATTTGAAAATATTATGTTGTTTAATAGTTAATAAAATCTTGATTATTATGATTTGGAATTTTGATTTTTGAATTAGTTAGATTTAAAAATATTTATTTTTTTAATGGGTAATAAAATCTTGGTTGTTATAATTTGAATTTTCAAAATTTCAAATTATTGGATATTTTGGTCCATTGTTAATTCATAATTAATAATTCTAAAATATAGTTACTTTTCTAATTTGAAATCGTATAAATTATTATTTAGCTAAGCTGATTTCTGTAATTGATAGGACAATCAAATGTTTATCAATTACTAAGGCCCAGTCTTTTATTATATCAATTTCAGTCTAGGCCCAGGCTCCCATGCAAGTGAAATGACTATTGTCAGTTTTTAGTCCAAACTCATTGGGCTCAAATTTGTAAATTCTTGAGAAATTGTAACATATATCTAAAACTAGACTCCCATTTTAAAATATGTCAATTTTTTAAATTACTGAAATATGCCTACTTCATCGTAGGAGGGATCCAACGTTCACCAAAATTTTTCAATTTTATCCTTGCAAGCACCCGATTGACCTTTTATCATGAAGGATGTATATATACGCCCCCTTTTTCTAGGTGTATTTGAAAAAATATATATTATTTTTATATATTAGATTTAAGATTTGGTTGTTTAGATATGTTGATCGTGGAATCAATTTAAGTTTCAGATTGTATTTTTTTTAATTAATTAAGATAAATTATCTCTAGATTATCTAGGACTCGGATTCATAAATTTTATTGGCAGGAACTTTACATAATTTAGTAATAATAAATGTAATGAGTGAAGATTGAACTTAAGTTGATTTACCACGACTAACTAATGATTTTGATATTAGGCCAATCATATATATATATATATATATATACATACATATGATTATGTAAAGAGCATAGAGTTGAGGGGAAGTGGAGTCATTTGATAATGTTTATTGAGATAGAAGGTGAGTAAGAAGAAGCCGAATTGGTGGATTTTTTGGTGCTAGAATGGTGAGGGGATATGCAAAGAAATTGGAGGAAGAAATCGGAGAGAATTATGCTATAGATCTGCACACAAGTATTTATGTTGTAGAATTTTAACTTCAATTTTGGAGAAAGCCATATTTTTAATTTTGATTTTAGAAAAATATAATATGTAGGATCACAAACTTTATTATCCAAATAAGTCGTCATTACGACTAATTTAGATTGATAGTAGACAAATACGTTAATTTTACAGAGAAAGTATTTTCTTCCGTATTTTCTTCTAATCTTCGCTTTTAAATTAAGAACAGAATATTTTTTCCAAATTCAAGTATGAAAAAACGTATTTTCTTCTAGTTTTTACTTTTAAAGAACACGTTTTTATGGACAAAAAGTCATTTCCTTCTAGTTTTCAATTCTAATGTCTTAGATTTTTTTATTTTACATGATCATATTTTATATTTGATTTATTTAAATTAATTTTGTTTTATTTGATTCGACTATTTTAGTTAATTAGATTTTGTTTCAAATACACCATAGTTGTAGGGTTTTGTTTTAAATATTTTATTTCATTATTTTGATTTTATTAATCTAATTTATTAGATTTGATTTAGTTTCATTCAATTTGATTTCATAGGATTAGATTTGTTTTATTATATTGGTATATTTTAAAATTAAATAAATGGAAAAATCTAGGATTTAAATATTTTTCAAGTAAAAAGTAGAATTAGACATTTTCCAAAAAGTATTTTTAATTAGACATTTGTCCGAAATTGCTCGTTATTTGCCTGTTTTAAAAATCAAGAATGATATTGAGTTAACTAATTTGAGATCATATTTTCATCCATGTCCAAATATTTAAAAGTTTTAAATTTAATCATTACTTTCTTACCACTGTGCACATATGTATATGCATCTCTTTATGATTAATACATGTTTTCATTACATTTTTTTTTTTCTAAATCATATTCTATATTTCTATTATTTAGTCAAATTCATTAAAATTTCCAAAATTTTGGGTTAGGTTTATTTTCGCATGGTTTTATGACTAAGAAATGAATATGTTCTTCATCATCAATTATGTTTATTTATTTATTTTATTTTTCTATCAAAATTTTTAATAATTTCGTTATTCAATCTTTTGATATAAAAATGATTGAAATTTTATGTTGTAGTTACAATGTAAGCAACCATTAATATATACTATGTATGTATCCTCTTATATATTCTTGTTACTATATATATATATATATTGTCACTCGTGTATATACTTATCATCGATATATAATTTTAGAAGTTACAGAAAATGTATGAAGTTGCAGAAAGACAACTTAAAAAGTTGAGTATAATTTAGTCCATTTATAGAAAAAAATAGATTTAGAATTTAATTCAGTATGATCTTAAATCAAATCTCAAACAAAAAATCAAAACCAAAACATATTTTCAAACTCAAGATTATAATGATTTACACACTACATTTATCACCAATATATAATTTTAGAAGAAAAATTAGAGAAAATGTATGAAACTGCAGAAAGATAACTTAGAAAATTGAGTATAATTTAATCAATTTATTGGAAAAAATAGGTTTTGAATATAATTCAATATGACCTTAAATCAAATCTCAAACAAAAAATCAAAACTCAATTAAACACATTTTCTTTTATGTAATGCGATGATGTTATTATTTTGAAATAAATATGTAGAAAACTCAAGATTATAATGATGTTTTTAAAACCAAAGGTGTTAAAAAAATATATAGTGGTGATATTATTTTGAAATAAATAAATTATTTGATATTTATCAATAAAATTCAACGTTTAAAATATTAATGCCGAGGCGATAAAAGGTTGATTTTGATGAATATTTCTTTAAAAATTATAAAAATAAAAAATTCGAAAAAAATAGATTAGTAAATAAACATTTTAGGATTTTCAAACAAATTAATTAACATGTCTATTATTTATATTATATATATATTTGTGACATTTTGATGCTTACTTTTGATGCTTACTTTTGTGTTTCATGGATGATTTCTACGATATAATGGAAATATCGATTCACTCTTCATATCGATGGAAACATGAAAATATCCATGAAAATATCGCAGTATGCATAAATTAACTAATATATGAGGATAAAAGAGATAAAAGGAGAAATCAACTAAAGGAGGCAAAAACGAAAATAAAAGTTTCTCTACCTAAACCCTTTTTAGATAGTATAGATAACTATTTTAAAGTACAAATTACACATAATTTTTTTAAACCACCACTCTACATCACAATAACGGCAATTACATTTTTTTAAACAAAACGAAGATCATTGAATAAGTCATTAATTTTCTAAGGTGACATTCATACTTCTTAATAAATAAAAATAGAACTAACAAAAAGTAGTTGATATATATCAATTAAAATTTAATCAAGTTTTTTGAAATCTCACCATTACAATAAAATAAAATTGATAAGTTAATAGACGACAATGAACTTTCTTTTTCTGTAAAAGTGAATTCAACTTAGTGATAATTGTCATACATCATTTAAACGTGGAACATTCCATCTCTATTCTACCGATTCTCATATTATTATTTAAAAAATATAAAAAAATTGTTGCTTCGTGGACCTCCATAATTTTAGCAAGGATTAGAACGTGGATTGATGAAAACATTGAGTAGCACTACTCATGAAATTTAAAACCAAAGAAAATCGATCCAAATCCATTGCCATATAGTCATTGGTGCAACTTAATCAATCTTTATAATTATTAATTTACAACTTTTTTCACTCCCCAACTTGTTTCAAAAAAATTATTTAAAATATCAAGTTGAGAATCAAAAGTTCTACCTCAAAAATTCAGCTTATTCATTGTTTTATCTTTTATCATTTCCAATGCAATATAAATATTTCCCATGAAAATCACAATAGTTTAAATTGAATAAAACTCATGTATGCTACATAAATATTATCCTCCCTCTCATCAAAATGGTTACTTATGTCAAGTTGAGCATTGTTAACCTATGAACATTAGTTTTTTTTTTTTTTAGGTCGCCCATCTGAAAAATAATCAAATATGTACCTTTTTTCCAAACTAAAAAATGATATATTTCTAGTTTAATAACCAATCAACTAAAAAGTTTATGTTGGTTAGGTTATGAAAGATTTAATATGTCAATATTACTTCAATACAATCATTATTTATTTGCAATTTGGACATTGTCAAATTGGATTTAGCTTAGTGATAATTGACATGCACTCTCTTCCTTAAAGTTGATGGTTCAATCTTTCATCTCTGTCACTGTTATATTAACTAAATAAGTAGTTTGAACGTCAACATTATATGTTCTTATATCATGTTAAATAACAAATCATTTTTAAAGTTTAAATTAATGTGTTACGATAAATTTAATTCTATCAATATAATTTAACATGGCTTACTCTAATGATTAAGACATCTCTATTTTATCTCAAACAACCTATATTTGATAATATTTTATTATTTTTACAAATTGATTTGATTGGAGATATACTTATGAACTTAACCCATAGAGATTTTAATAATATGTGTTATGGGTGATTTTGGACTCAAGATATAATCGATATAAAATAAGAATAGAAGCAACAAAGTCGAGAAAATGATAAGGTTTGAGCTAAAAGTTGCACCCTATGGGCCTAGGGGTGAGGGTTAGCTTGTATAAAAGCCCAAATTTATGTGCTTGGTCATGATCGAGGTCGATCCTAGCAAAATAGCTAAGGGACGAATGGACAAAATGGAATGATATTTTTTGAAAAGTGACCAAACAAATTTTTCTTTGAGAAAATGGCCAAACAACTCATTTGGATATGATTTAAAATATAATTATGAACAAAAATACTCTTACGATCGAATCCCTTATGGCATATTTCAAACAATTCTAATAACTTAAAATAAGTTCTAAAAAAAATTAAACCATCCAAATCTCCTAATTTGAATTATTAATTATTAATTGTGAGGCAAATAAAAAATTAAAATAACCTAACTTTTTAAAAAAGAATATCTAAAATAATATCACTAAACGAATCTATCGCTAGAAAATCTAGAAATATAGTTATAAATTAATGACTGGAAACTCGAAAAGTTATACTTTATTTACTTATTTTCACCCACAAAATAAAAGTTGATTGTAAAATATATTTAATTATAAACACTGAATAAGCAAATACCATGTATTCAAAAGAGCTATATTTAAAATCTTCATCATATGTTGTTACACATTCTAAAAGATAATTTTAATCTTTATTAGTATGAGTAATCCAAATATCTTGTGTTAGTTATAATTTTTGTTATATTTTGTCATATACATTATATTAAAAATAACTTAAATCCCACGCAAATACCTTGCAATAGCTTAAAAAAAAACTCCTACCAAGTCATGCAAATGAAAAGATTATGTACTAAAAAAATATCTTTTCTATGGAGTACACTCTTGACCAAGATGTATCGATCATGGACGAAAGAAATTACATACCTATGGGTTGTGGACTCCAACGGCTACCTTCTCCTCTTGCAGGGTAGTCTAGGCTTTTGATGATAAGATCAAAAAATTAAGTCCAATACTGTTGTCGTGATTCTGGTAAGGTGTGTGTTTTATGAGCCATGTTTTAAAATTGTTGTTATTGAGCTTGTGAACTTGGTGGTCGTAGTAAAGAAGATGCAGTTGATATTGCGAGAGATCGAAAAGTTTTCCAATAACTAGAGATGGAAACATAAAAAATAGATATAGATGTTTACTAAAAAGATTCTAGAGATAAAGATATATACAATATTTGTATCGGAGATATAGAAATAAAGATAAATTAAACCTTAAAAAAATCTTTTAATAAATTAAAAAAAAGATACATTCTTAAGTTTTCAAATATAAATCAAATATCCTAGTAAAAAAATATTTAAATCAAATCCCCATAAAATTTATTTGCAAATATCTTCTCAAACTGAGCTGTTGACAATTGAATCCAATTTTGCCCATTATTTTCATTTTCGTATCCGTAATAGTGCGAAAAGAAGGAAGGCTTTCCACCGGCCGACCACTACATAAGCCACTAGCGGAGAAAGCTCGAAGAGCTCCCCTTCATTCGTTGCAAAGCCAAAGTGTGTAACCATTTACAAGACATTTTTACATGCACCAGACTTTTTTATGGGTAAATATGGAAGAATATGGATCCCTCCTCAAATACCAATGATCATATTTCAATAAATTCAAAAAATGGTCATATTTCAAAACCACATCCATAATATGACCATCTATTATAATTTCTCAATAACTAAAACATCTCTCACGCATGCCCTGACCCAAAACATCGCTCTAGAACTAAAATGAACCTTAGGGGGAGATGCTCAGCCTTGGCCTCAACTTTGGCCGAGGTCGAGGTCAACCCCAGTCAAGCAAGAAATCGAGCATAGACCTCAGCTTGATAGGTTATATAATTATCCTAAATTGACTCTAGGATACTAACAAAACGACCTAGGTTAATCACCTCTAGAAATAGATCATTATAGCTTTACATGAGACAACTACCACTAATATCTTACTCTTAAATTCTCTGGCTTCCACACTCTTTCACTATCTGATTTAAGCATTAGAGTATATGTGACAAGTAGTACACCAGTATGCAATTTTTTTTTTCATACCATACCACGTTCTTTTGTCCTTCAAATAAATTCATTACTGGTGTTACATGAAGGCCAAGTATGTTCTTCCCATATTTTGGCATCAATTCAATATGATTATAAGGTATTTATGCTTATGGGAACTGTAAACTACTATTGATTCAGATCCAAGATGAATGTTACAAAACATGGAAGAATAAGAATGAGAATATGAATAATACAAAGGGTTTCACAGTGGATGCAAGTGGTGTCCATACAGATAAGGGTTTATGGAGCCCTAGCGCTGCTGCCACTTGGTGTGGAAGCAAAATTTTAAGTGCTTTGTGGTCAAAAAGTATGGGTTGGAATGGACCACTCCAAATGATAAATCACTTCACCTAACTAACTACCATATTATTACATTTGTATATATACATATAACACTTATTTATAGAATAAGTCATTTGATTGCTTCCATCCAACTGACCCTTTCAACCCTTTTAGAGTCCAAATCATTTCTTGGTTATTATGATTCACACGTGAATTGGGTCAATTCTAGTCGCTATTCGATGTCTCTCTTTAAATTTAAATATAACGTCACAATCTTTACTTTTAAAATTTTAGGCTTTGATTTAAACAACAATCTGTTTGTGTCACTTTGAATTATTGCAAAATATACATAGTTATTAATAGATATTTTTTTTACTTTCTGAATTATCTCTAAGCCATTTGATGCCATTTAATAATGTAGATATGTGTAATTAATTTGGTATGGCATTTGTTGAAGTAATTATTTTTTATATATTATAGTCTAAGTATGGTTAACTTTCACTCAATGAAATTAATTAGTTATAATTCTAAAACATAAACAATCTTAATTCATATTAGTTCCAATGAGTATAATTCAATTGACATAGTGATTTTACTGATAATCTCAAAATCAAATATTCGATTCTCCCATCTCTCATGTTGTAAAAAAAAATGTATTTGATCATATGGATATTTGTATGCTTGAAAAAAATTATTCTCTAAAATATTAAAATTTTAGTTTAATAAAAAAAATGGAAAGACGTGTGATAAATTCACATAATAATATGGAGTAGTATACGAGTTAGAGATTCAAGTTTTAACTTTTTTACTTCTATTTTTTAAAAAAGTTTTTCCTTTCAAAAGATAGTCACAATTATATGGAGCAAATATATTAATGATGAAAAACACATTTTTTCTATTAGACTAATATTTGTACTTGCTATACTATTCAGTTCAAGTCTTATGAGATAGAATTACAGGATGTAATACAAAAAAAAAAAAAAAAAAAAAATGTTGTGATAACCTATTTTAGGACTTGTTAGGATTGAGTTAAGAAAAAAGTATTTTAAAAAACATTCATTTTTATTTAAATATTTTTTTATAAAAATTGATCAAAATACATTCGAAAATTTATTTCTATTGGTTACTAAAATATTCTAATTCCTTTCAAAATAACTTATTATTTAAATTAAACACTTGAAATGTAATCCAAACACATCTTTATATTCATTGGGATAAGGATATAATTTATAAATATATTAATTAAACCACGCGTTAGTCATGACCAGAACGCGAGTTAAATGTTTAGTTTTTTTTTTTTTTTTGTCCCTTTTCTCAATAGTAGCTTTAGAATATACAAATATTTAGATTTGTTGTCTTTTTCTAATTAAGAATTAGTTGGAAAGAAATTTTCAATGGACTTCACTTTTTTTTTTATATCGGTTTGGTTATAAGATGCATTCTACAATGTGTATCCTATAATATAGTTAAACATTAACCTTGAGGTGTGCTAACTTAAGCATGATTTAATTGGATAGGACATTGTATTGTCGATCAAAAAATTAAATTTGGATTCTCAATGTTAATTGTAGTTGAATTAAATTAAGAAAAAAACAGTCACATTGACCATGAACTTTATAAAGATGATAATTTTAATAATAAAATATATCATCTATTATAAAAACAATCAAAATCATCCATTTAAATTTAACTCAATTAGTTGTTTGAAAAAAACATAATTCAATGAGTTAAAATATATATTGTGGACAACCAAGTTTTGAAATTCAAATTCTATTATACTAACACATACTCCAAATAAGCTTAAATTTATACAAAGCTATTAAAATATTACGTCATCAAATTATACTAATTGATTACTAAAAAAAGATTAAAGATAATAATAATAAAGAAAAAGAAAAAGAGAGAAGATAATCTTGTTAATTGTCGTAAAACCATCCACACGAAAACGGCTCAAACTTTACAATTAAAAAAAAGAAAGGGAAAAAATGTCCAATTAAATTAAATGCCAAGTGGTTATGTTGTTGGAGTAAAACGAAAGCTTGAGAAGTTGAAACTTCTTCTTATTATTACTATTTTTTAATTTTAAGAAGGACAAGCCCAGACATAACAATTACAACTCCCTCAGCAAACATAAAGCAACCAATTTGAAAATTTTAAGGTTTCTTTTTTAAATGTTTTTGTACGTATGGCCTATCTTTGAGTACATTAGTTTCCTGACCCTCCCGAATTATAATTTTTGTTTACATTACCAACCCTATTCAGGACATACAAATGCACTGTGATCGCAACTAATCCTCCAGCACATTCCTATTCCTAACCTAATTTGACGAATAAAATGCGATGACAATTTAAGCCTGACTCGACGTTCCAAAATATATTTTTGCTAGTGATGATCCTTCCCACCCGATCATTTTCACTAATCCTTGACCCGATTTCGTAACACAAATGCGATAAATGAATGAAGTAGTTTGAAATTGGGTCTAATGCATATCACAATAGAGATATACCTTACAACTTGATATTTGGTCATCCATGACCTGATTTGTTAGCCAACGCACGATGCGTCCAAATGTCAATCTTTTTCTCTCATTGACCCGAGTTAGAGATATCATGACGAGACTTATGAATTGTCCATCGACCTATCACCATTTTTGTTTGCTAATGAAATTTAAATAATCGATAAGGAATAATATTATTACGAAAAAGTAAAAAGAAAGTAAAAAAAAAACTCCTATTGTCGTTGGTCACTATTTATATTGCTTGACAATGGCTCTGTGCATGTTATAATATTGTGTTCTGTATTTCCACACATCGTGCATCTTAAGGCCTGTATATTCTCCTGCGAGTGGAATCCGATTGACACGTAACCTACCAACTCTGGGGGTTATTTTTTGTGGTAGGTAGGGGTGTTCACGGTTAGGTTCGATTTGATTTGTGAGTCAAACCGAACCGAATAATTCGGTTTTGAAATTACATTAACCGAACCGAACCTCATAATTTGGTTTGGAAGAGTATTCAGTCTGGTTTGGTTTTGATTTGGGTGCGGTTCGATTTCGATTTGAGTATCACATGATTTGAAGGACGAATGAGATTTGACAGAGATCTGACGAAGTGAGATACGAGTTCTGAATTCTACGTATAGGTTGGGAGTGAGAGAGATCAGAGACGACAGATGACACGAGGGATAGTGAGGGGGCAATAGAGTGCGAGAGACGAGACCGCCAATGCCAGACGAGATCGTAGGAGGCATTGAGATGGGTGGCTAGAGAGTGACGGAGTGAGAGAAAAGAGAAGGAGGTCGGTAGAGTGAGAGGGAGTCAAATTCAAAGAGAAGAGATGGTGCATGGGGTGGAAGGGATCTACATTGCGCGATAGAGGGTCTGAGGGAGGGGCCAACGCGGGAGGGATATCGTGAAAGTAGAGAGTCTCTTTCTGTTGGGGTTGATGCCCTAAAACTTGTGGGTTCTGTAATTTGTAATTGCAATGTATAAACAATTTTATTTATTTAATAAAATATGAGATATTTTATTCGACATTTAGTAGCATTAACCCACAAACCAATAAACTAACATCCAAGGTTATATTCTGTAGCTTAAACATGTATGTAAAGACATACAGGTGGATCATGTTTAAGTGATAACCTAAAAGGTCTGTAGTAAATAGATAAGACTGGGTACCTTATCTCAGTGGTACTATGAATACGACCCATTTTGTAGATGTTACAATTGAAGTGCTACAAATGATCTGATTCTGATAATTCATATAGAGACATGTGAGCGGGGTATTCTATACAAAGGATATTGTATAAGGTTGGACCATGAAATGAGTCTCATATATAACACCGTTAATAATAGAGACTTCCGTTTAACTAGGATGACCATAAGTGACATGACCTGAATCCTAAGTGAGTTGTGAACTCCTGTCTGTGAAAGTGGTCCTTTGATTTGTATGGGTAAAAGTGGCTAGATCGCTGACTCGATAAGCCTACCATTTTGGAGATTCGTCTGATTAGGGAGTTGGAAACACAACTACACGAGACAGAATTCACTTCATCTCTATTGTTGGGAAGATAAATTGCTCCCTTAAAGGTTGATTCCAAGGCTTGAACAATGTGGTGTCACATCCTCTCTTGGTCCAAGAGGGGTTTAGTCATAGTTGGACTATGAGTTATTCTTCTTAAAGGAATCAGTGGTACTTAAGGAGTTAAATGTAACTATAGAGGCAAAACGGTAATTTTAGCTCAATTGTACTTATGAGCAATTTGTGGAGAGTCATTGCATTATTGACTGGTTATATCCAATGGACATAGAAATATATTTGTAGTGTGAAGAGTGTAGCTATCGAAGTGGAGTGACCGGCAGTTAATGGATATTGAATAATTAGTTTAATTAATTATTCAAATACCATTAGAGCTTCAATCTACTGGTCCATAAGGTCCATTTTGTAGCTCAACAGATATTATTGAGAATTAATTTTGGATTAATTTGAATTGTTCAAATTAATTGAGGGAATTAAGTATATGTGATATAATTAAATTAAATTAAATATATGTGATATAATTAATATAATAGATTTAATACATTATATAAAGTTTATTTTTAGAGGAATTAATTTTTTTTAATGTGATTCAAATACTAATTATATGGATGGGATGCATATAATTAAATTTAGTATAAATGTGATTTATATTAAATGTCATGTATTATTGAGAGAAATAAAAACTATACGTTATATTGTATTTGATACAATATAAAAACTATACGTTATATTGTATTTGATACAATATAAAAACTATAGGTTATGTGTTATATTTAATATAACTTGTGGTTATATATACATATAATAAGTTAGTTATTATATATATAATTCTTATTTAAATTAAATTACAAAATTAAAAGGAAGGAGCTACAACTTCCTCCCCTTGATTATCTCTCAATGAATCGTGGTAGGGGAAGGTTTTTTTTTTTTTTTTTAAACTCGATAAATTACACTAAACAAAATTCACCTAACCACACTGCAAAATTCGATTTAGGTGAGTATTCGGTTTGGATTCCCAATCGGTTCAGTTTCTGCAGTTTTAGTGAACACCCCTAATGGTAGGATAACACATTCCATGTATCCTGACGGGTTAATGTTAAGATTAGGTATTCCACACTATAATATTGGTTACAAAGTGTGAACGGGTTAATGTTTCTCAACCTGGTAGCAACGATTGCAAGTGAGCATGGAATCTCCATATAGTCGAACATTTTACATGTGCATCACTATTTAAACTGACGATACCATTGAAGTGGGTCCTTGAACAGTGAATGTATGCAGTCAATTGGGTTTATACTTGGTACCATCTACTCATATTGAACTCTTCAGTCATTAGCTTTTCACTGTAGTTCGAATATGATGTTGTACAGGAGGACCAATGGTTTTATCAGTCAAAGAACTATTCCTGGAGTTTCTCTCTAATAAATTTAAGCAACGTATTATTGGTAACAGTCTAGCCTCTATTACAGGTGAATTGAAGCATTCTGCTTGCTTCTCATGTTGTCGTAGCATTTTGTAGTTTGGTGGACTCGAGTCCATCGTTCTAATCTGACACACTTCAGGTATTGTGTCACAGTTCCATTCTTAAAACCATATAGTTTTTCCTAAAAACGGTTGAATTTACACACCCTATATGCTCTTGTTGCATCGTGAAAAACCCACAATATTGCACCATCCTTAAAGTTCTTTTCTATGTTGCTTCTCAAGTGGTAATTGGACAATGCATAGGAATACTCAGGATACTGCGCTCGTTATTCCCTTGTGGGGGTAAGACATAATAACCATGTTCAGGTCCTCCCCCATGCATCGTTTAAGGTGTCACATAAAATATGATCACGAAGAATCAGACTCCTTATCAGCTATTCCTTACGTCAATGGATATAGTTGGTTATTACCATCAAAACAAATAGCCACCAACATGCAACTTTTATGTTTGCCTTTCAATGTTTCCCCACTAACAACTACAATAGGCCGTCAATTGGAATATCCTCAGATAAATTGGCCATATGTCATAAACATGTATTTGAAATTACTATATCTTCTAATTCAACATGAAATACAATACCTGGGTTGGCAATTTAAGTGTTTCACCGTTAGCATGAAACATAGTGTAAGATTCCTAAAGTGATCCCCTATGAAGTAACTAAGTAGTCTTCCACGCATGTCATGCTTTATCGTAACTTATGTTCACCCCATAGTCTATCCACATTTCTTTGATAATGTGTTTAGGCTTGTAAACACGACTAGGACCTCCTATTTTGTTTAACTTTCCAATTACTGAAGTAGTTGCATGCTTATGGTCATGACTTATTAGTGGTTGAGAACATGTGTGGATGCTACAATATTTGGAAATTTTGAAGATTTGACTTCAGTCCATCCGTACGGCTCATAGTCTTCAACTGCAACCGTCTTCTTTACATGCTACTGCGAGTAGGTTTTTTAGAGAGCCGAAGGTACTTGGTCCACAACAGTCGAAATTGGTGAAACGACGTTGGATTGAAGTATGAACTCTTTTAATTTATAAATCGCGCTTAGACTTCTAATCAGGCGAGTGCTCTATAGAAACCTTCGTGTTTCATTGGGCTGATAGGTTCATCATTGTTGCAATATTCATTAAACTCAAATTGGTGTAAATAAACATTTCTTATTGTGCTTGTGTTACAAAACCGGGTTAGGGATTAGTGAAAATGATCAGGCAAGAAGGATCATCGCTAGCATGAACATATTTGGGAACATTGAGTCAGGTTTAAATTGTCGTCGCATTTTATTTGTCAAATCAGACTAGAGATAGGGAAACTTCATCGGACGGAGGGCTAATTACGATGGTGATGTGTTTGTATGTCCTGAACAGGGCCTATGAGGTAAGCAAAAGGTTATAATTCACAACTTCACAATGGGGGGTTCACAAAATTGAAACATGCTCAAGGATAGGTCATCCGCACAAAAACCTCTTTCTTTTGGTAACTATTTGGTTTTTCATTTTTCATTTTTTTTTAAATTAAGCCTATATCCTCTCAATTTTTTACTATAGTTTTCATCTATGTTAAGTAAATTAGTTAAATTTTAAGCTAAATTTCAAAACAAAAACTTTTTTTTTTTAGTTTTCAAAACTTAGCTTGGTTTTTTAAAACATTAGTAAAAAGTAGATAATAAAGCAAGAAATTTAGAGGTGAAATTGGTATCTATAAGTTTAATTTTTAAAAACTAAAAATAAAAAACCAATTAGTTGCCAAACAGAGCCTAAATTCTTCCACACATAAAATTTTAAATTCCTTTGGCACAAAATTCCATTAGCAACCTCATTTTGTAGTTTGCTTATATGCTGAAAATTTATGGTTACTCACAAGAGGAGCCAAACGACGAACCTCACTTATCAAGGACTTTATGGAAGTAAGATTTTTTAGTTTCATGATTCAATAAATGAATAGTTTCCACGCAATTGAACTCAATAAAATTGTTGTTGGGTGATTTATAGTTGACACCATTAAAATTTCTTCAAGAATTGAAGTCATCTCGAATGATCACACATCATAATCCCCTTGGCTTCTACCATTTTGAAACCTGCTCCAATCAAGTTTCCTAAGTGATCTCTGTTAGGGTTGATGCCCTAAATCTCATAGGGTCTTATAGTTTGTAAACTTTATATAAACAAACTCTTATGTGATTAATAATATATGATATTTTTATTCACTTTATCTATAAAATATGTGATATTTTAGTTGCATTAACCACAAACCAATAAACTAACATCCAAGATTATCGTTGTAACTTAAAAATGTATGTGGAGACATACAGGTGGATCTTGTTTAAGTGATAACCTAAATGGTCTGTGGTATATGGATAAGGTTGGGTACCTTATCTTGGTGACACTACAAGTATGGCTCGCTTTGTAGGTGTTACAATTATTGTAAAGTGCTACAAATAATCTGATCCTGGTCATTCATGTATTAGACATGCGAGCAAGGATATTCTATACAAAGGAGTTTATATAAGACCGAACCACGAAATGTTTAGTCTCATTATATAACACTGTTCATAATAGAGGCTTTCATTTCACCAGGATGACCATAAGTAACATGACCTGAATCCCGAGTGAATTGTGAACTCCTGCCTATGAGGACGATTCTTTGATTTGTATGGGTGAGAGTGGCTAGATCGTCGACTCAACAAGCCTACCATTTTAGGGATTCGTCTAATTAGGGAGTTGGGAACACAGGTACACAAGATGGAATTCACTCCTTCCCTGAAGCAGGGGTAAGTAGATAAATTTCTCATTTAAGGGCTGATTCCAGGTCTTGAACAATATGGCGTCACACCCTCTTCTGGCCTGAGAGGGGTTTAGTCATAGTAGAACTATGATATATTGTTTATTAAGGGGATCAATGGTACTTAAGGAGTTAGATATAACTATAGGGGCAAAACGATAATTTGACCCAGCTGTACTTACAAGCAATTTGTGAAGGGTCATCGTACCATTGATTGGTTATATCCAATGGACACATAAATATATCTGTAGTGCGAATAGTGCAGTTGACAGTCTTTTAGTGGAGTGCTCGACAGTTAATGGATGGTGGATAATGTAATTAAAGAGATTAATTAATTATTCATGTACCATTGAAGCTTCAAGCTACAAGTTCATAAGGTCCCCTTGGAAGCTCAAAAGAATTTAGTTAAGAATCAGTTTTTTGGTTAATTTGAATTGTTCAAATTAATAAGAGGGAATTTAATTATATATGATATAATTCAATTAATTCAATTATATATGATATAATTCAATTAATTCAATTATATATGATATAATTGTTATAATGTATTTGATACATGGAAATAAATATTTGAATGAGATTCAAATATATTTTCTTTGAATGAAATTCATAGTTGTTAAATTTAATATAAATATGATTTATATTAAATGTCAAAAATAGAGAAAAGAGACTATAGTTTATATTGTATGTGATACAATATTAAAACTATAGGTTATGTGTTATATTTGATATAACATATAGTTTAATATAAATATAATATGATAAGTTAGTTATCATATTTATTTTTATTATTTTATTATTTTGAATAATAAATTTTTATTTTCTCTCAAACCACCTTAGTGGGTAGTTAATTAGTTTTGTGGCAAAAAGAATAAAAAAAAAAAAAGTTATCTTCTTCTTCCTACACGACATAACACCTATACGATAGAAGAGATTTCTATACGATAGTTTCTTCAATCTTCTTCCTCTTCCAAACTCAAACAAACCCTCCAAACCAAAATAGTCAGAGTTCACCACTTCTGGGTTCTCACCCTGAGAATACTAAAGACTCACTGTGGTATTGTCCTCTCTTTTTGGTTCGTGAAGTTCTTGAAGAAGGACTTTAAGAAGTTGTTAAGTTCGAGGCTCGTGACCATTTGAGAGAATTACACAAAGAAAGGTTTTTCAAAGATGATATCTCTTGAACCATTTTTCCTTGTAAAAAGCATGTTGTAATTTTTTTATGAATGCATATCTTTTATGTTTACTTAAATTTAGCTTTTCAATAAAAATGGAATTTGAAAGATCCGCTTCCGCTCAAGGATTTCCTTGTAAAATGAGTTCCTTCAATCTCGCCCAACTCAACCAATACTACCTATATGATCATTCCCTCACTAAGTGGCATTGCAAGATATTGACCACCAATTCATTTATGGAGGAGACGATCTTTTGGCTGGATATACTAATTCTTTTAACAAAGGTCTCTCCAATAAGAATTTTTCGATTATGAATCTCCCACATGAGCCAAAGTACTAGAAAAATTTCAACTTTATTATGGGAACTAAGCTCCCGAAATCATGCAAAGTGATCTATGTGATAACGGACAGAAGTGCACGTTATTACAATGCAAAGATATAAAACAATGAAGGATTACGATGGTAAAAATATATAAAATCACATCTAAAAGAATTAAGTTTAGAACATTGCGATCGCATGTGTCCATCGCATTAAAGCAGCTAACTTATGTATTTTATGCAGGAAAATGCGTTGGTGCAAGGCGGAATTGCGATCCAAAGAATTTAGCGTCCAAGCGCATTAAGAGATTGCGACCACAAGGCTATGCGATCATATGCGTTCACGAAAATTTGCTCAAGAAGGTCGACGCATAGAGTCGGCGCATCAAGGTGAAAGCTTAATAAATCTATATGGGATAGAAAGCTGATGACAGTCGAATCCGAATTTAGTTGACAAGCCATTAACGATACATTGTAGCAAGTACACTCAACTTTTCGGTGACAATTTGTCACACCCCGTATCAGATTACCCTCCTAACCTGGATGGAATGGTGACTGCAGCAGTTACCAACTCTTTTGCTGGCACTTACTGCTTATCTTACCTGTTAAACCTTGCTCAAACCCTGAATACATACATAATAACTCAGAACTCAACACATTTACATTATAGGGTTTTGCAGCATTGTTTATACATAGATAATACAACCTAGTGAGCCCCATCAAAAATACTGGTCACTAGACAGACACATGTGTACTAACTAACATAGGTCTTCAATTACGCTTCCCTCAACCTGCTTCTTTGAGTGGTAGAGCAACAACAGAATAGTCTTTTGGGAACTGACCACTACCTGAAAGAAAACATTTGAAAACGTGAGCTAGAAGCCCAGTGAGTGACTTAATAAAACATAAATCTCATGCTTAAACTGAAAGCTCGAAAACATAATACTAGAACTAAAATATACCAAGCAACCGTGTATATAAAACCTTTACAATCATTGTATCTAAAACCTGAATTTAAATTGAGACCCCTACTTCGATCTCTTCATACTGAGCTATGGCTAGGAGGGACCTCTATGTCGATCTCTTTAAAAATATATCGATGGGCATCTCAAGCAACTTCCTCTAAGCATTAGCATTGATAACTACTCTTAACACCATTAAACATCATTATTCCTTAGTTGAGAACAAGCATACTTTGCTCTAGCTCCCAACGTTTGTTATCGGCTATGAGACCCATGCTTCAGCCTCTCTTTGCTGGTTTATGGCCTAGGAGACCCATACTTCGGCCTCTCCTTCAAAACTATCCACGTGTACGTGGAGGTTTCTATGTACCGTCAACACCTTAGGTACATTTATTCAGATACCTTTCTTACCTTCAATACTCCTCTTCATTGTGTTTAGGAATATCAACGCATGTACTTTAGATATCTTAGGTATATAAACATAGCACATCAAGCTTAGTTTTAACCCTAGTGCATGCTTCATACTTTATAAAATAAGTTGGCTTAAATCGTGTTGAACTAGCTTGTAAAAACTATTAGCATGCGTTAGATATGGAAAACATACTTGGAAAACTCATACATTAGTAGCATCATGCGTTGATAAACATTCATAAACATTAGCAATTTCAAATTATCCTTCTAGCCTAGGAGAAGATATGACTGTCTTTATCCTCAGTTGAGAGTGAACTACTAGATCTAACTCTCAACGTCAACCTTAGTCGAGGAGAATCCTTTTGCGCATTCCCTCGACGTCATATTACCTACGTGCACGTGGTTATAACTGAGTGTCGTCATACCTTGGGTACTTCTGCTTAGATACCTTATCAAATGTCCTTCAGTATCGAGCTGCTAAGATACCTTCTCAAATGTCCTTTGGTATCAAGTTGGTCTGGTATCTTCTCGAATGTCCTTCGGTACCAAGTTGGTCAGATACCTTCTCAAATGTCCTTCGGTATCTGGTTGGACGAATACCTTCTCAAATGTCCTTCGGTATCTGGTTGGACGAATACCTTCTCAAATGTCCTTCGGTATCGCGTTTTAAGTAAAACTAGTCATAAACATTTAGTTGAACACTAAGGCTTAGTGCTCAAAGCATCATACTAGTTCATCATAAAAATGGAGTTACTTAAACATGCTGAAAGTATTTGGACAAGATAACATATTTACAACATGTAAATTCCATGGAAAACATGCTTTACTTAGCATGAGAAATAGTTTCACAAATACGTTGCTTGGCACATCATTTAAACACTTAGCATGAGGAATATCTTCAAAGAAGTCATAGTTTCTAATACTTAGCATGAGAAATAACTTCAAGGAAATTATGGTTTCTAAATCATTAAAACATCAATTCATCACATAGTCACTCATAGCTCGTTGGCCTCTGAACGGGTTATACGCCTCTCCTAGCTCTTCTTGGTCTGAAAGGACATAATTCTTGATTAAACTACTTAGAATTCCTAGCAAAATACCTCAAATAGAACTTTCATCATCAAATATAGCTTTACCAGCGAGATACTCATCATGAGCGAGATCCTCCTCATGAGCGAGATTCTTTCATCCTAGCGATACTCACCTTTCCAGCGAGATTCATCCCAATTTCTAGCGAGATCTTCATCACAAATTTAGTGAGATTTCCTTCATTAGCAAGATCCTCATCACAAAATCTCGCTATAATCTCCACAGTGAGCTGTTTGCTTGTTCTTCCCAAGCAGTAGTCTGCTTATGCATAGATTCTCTATTACAACTTTAAAAATTTATAACTCAAAATCCAGACCTCTTTTGAACAAACTTCCTTCTACAAATATGTTTAGAATTGATTATCTTTCTTACCTTAAAATTTCAGCCAAAAATTTATTATAGTTTGGCCTAGAGCTTTCAATGTTCACCTCGGGCCCTGATTAACCTGAGATTCTATCTCTTCTGTAATTTCATCACTTTCTGTTCTTCTTCTCCTGCAATCTTTCTCCGCAAAAACTAGATTCTCCCAACTTTCAAATGACACCAATTTCACTAAATTTGCTCATGTAGATTCTCGAAACCAAGCTTTCGAAGTTCCTCTTCCTTTTAATCTTCCTGCCGCCTCCCGAATTCAAGGATTAACCGCCACGTGCCAAACCAATAGGTGAGTTTCCTTATTTAATATTTTTTTCTTTTCCTTTCTCCACAACTTCTATAAATAACAAGAATTTTCACTTATTAAATATTTAATATATCATTCCTTTGGCTAAACATACTTGTTTAGGAACTTAGAATTCGGGGTTTACACTTAGTTACACAAGAGCTTATTTCTTCTTGCTTCCATCCTCTAACCCTCCTAAAACATGGCTTCATTTAACTCATTAGGAGACATCTCATTATTTACTCTTACTTAAAGTAATTAGGGTTCAGGTTTTACAAATTCTTCCCCCCTAAAAGAAATTTCGTCCTCGAAATTTGTTCGAACCTACTTATAACTTAGACTTTGACAACATCCTTTGGTCGTAAACTTTACAACCTTCTTCTTTTCTTTCTTCTTCCCCCTTTTTACTACGCTTTCGCTGCTCTGATATTAACTTTGTTCATATTAAATAATACTATTATGTATGAACAACTTGGTCATCATAGTTCACTGTATTTGTCACATCCTCTGGTGACTCTTCCATTTTCCTCTAAGTCATAGTTTTCATTTATTTCTAGGGTGGTCTTCTTCCATTTCCCAGCAATACCACCGGAACATTTTTTTCCAGTTATCAACCTTTGAATTACTTGCTAGTTGTGAAATCAATATTTGTGTCAACTAGACTTCTTGGCCTAACTGAAGGCACTCTTCTTAGGATGTCCTTTCAATCCATACTTGGGAGAAGACATTCTTTGTACGATAACATTTCCCAAACTATGGCTTACCATACTGTACACATAATGTTTTCTTAACTATACTAGTCCCTAGCTCAGTTACAATTCAAAGTTCGAGCTATTACCTGGAACATCAGCAAATCTGGACCTTTTCCTTTTTGTCTTCTGCTGACCATTTTGCGATCCAAAGAATTTAGCATCCAAGCACATTAAGAGATTGCGACCGCAAGGCTATGCGATCATATGTGTTCGCGAAAATCTGCTCAAGAAGGTGGCCGCATAAAGTCGGCGCATCAAGTTGAAAGCTTAATAAATCACGATGGGATAGAAAGCTGATGACGATCGAATCCAAATTTAGTTGACAAGCCGTTAACGACACACTGTAGTAAGTACACTCAACTTTTCGGTGACAATTATTCGGCGCATCAGACAAAGAATTAATAACATCCCATCAGTGCAAAAATTTGAGAAAACAAGCTCTTCACCCTGAAGCTCTATAAATACCGAAGGCCACCTTCGATAAAGGAGTTTAGTTCAGTTTTTCTTCCAGCTGAGCCATATAGAGAGTTCACCATACAGAATATAGTTAGCCGTTGTTCATAATTCTCTTACACTTGGAAGGCAGAGGCGAGCAAAGAGAGAAGACGCCAGAAGATCGTCCTGGTCAGCTCGAGAGAGTTCCAAGAAGCATTAAGAACAGAGAGAGAGCCGACTCTTGCGAGAGCAAGAATATTCTTTGGAGCAGAGTAGAGAAAAACAGTGTAAAAGCCTTGGGAAGCAAGAAATTGCTACCAGGCTCTCCATCTTTACTTTCCATTGTCATCTTGTATCTTGATTTCATTTATAAAATGAAACTTGCATCTCTATATCTGCTCACTCTCTTTATAGTACGCATGAGTAACTAAACATCCGAATGGATTGAGAAACACTTTGCTAACATGACCTAAGATCTTCATTGCATGCGATCATCTTGTCTTATGTTGCGTCCATCACCTCATTAGAGCTACTCAAGAGAGAGTCTAAAGAAAGAACCTAAAACTTGAAAGAGCTAGGTTAGAATCTAGACTTGAGAAAGCAAGATTAGATTTGCATAAGTAAGAGATAGAGACTTAGAGATAAGCTCTGTTTGCTAACATGCATCGCATGCACCCTAGAAATAGAATATGGTAGTATGTGGTTGCCTTGTGTATGTGTGTGTAATTCATCATCGCATAGACAAGAATAGAGGCTTAGACATAAGTCCTATAGACATTATCACATACATTGCATGCGTTCTAAAACTAGAAGCTATAGCATTTGTATTGAGAGATGACTTGTTGTTGGTATGTATGTAGCATGATCGCATAACATGAACGCAATCTTAGGAAGTGTTAGCTAAATTCCTTCTCAACTCGTTCCCCCGCATACTTATTGTACTTCCGTTGTTATCGACTCTTTTTCTCAATTCCGCCGCATAGACTTTATACCTTAAACAATATACCAACCAACGCATTATTTTATTTGTCATCACAAAGTCATCTGAAATTACCATCGCATACTGTTTCCCCTAGTCCCTGTGTTCGACCCTGGGCTTACCAAGGAACTTAGTAGGATTTATACTTGGATCTTGCTATGAAAACTTACATGCACAGTGCATACTCCGCCATCGCATTAACCACGCATCAAGTTTTTGGCGCTGTTGCCAGGGACTGGCAATACATTGTGCTAACGGTAAATTTTTTATTTTCTTTGTTGACTCTTCTTCTCTGTTCACTACTTATCCTTAGGTAAGGGAAGAAGCGGGCATCATATGAGTGAAAGACAAAATCCAGAGCCCATTTATGACCCAGAGATTAAGAGAACTTTTTGAAAAAGAAGAAGAAACAGCCGCCAACAACAACAACAAGAGAAAGATCCAAACATAGCGGAGCAACCAAAAGATAGAGCACCAAATGAAAATAATATCATGACAAACCCCATCCTATTGGCGAATGATCGCAATAGGCCCATCCGGGATTATGCGTTGCCCAACCTTTATGATTTCTCACCAGGAATCATGAGGCCAGCCTTAGACGGATCGAGGTTCGAGATGAAACTGGTGATGCTGCAGATGATTCAAACTACCAAACAGTTTGGCGATAGGCGTGGCGAGGATCTGCACACCCACCTCCGGAGTTTCATTGAAATCTGCAATACGTTTGTGTTCCCAAACATCTCCGCTGAGGAGGTTCGATTAACATTGTTCCCATTTTCGTTGTGTGACCAAACACGAAAATGGGTTTATTCTCTCGAACCAGAGGAGATTACATCATGGGAACAGGTAGTGAAGAAGTTCGAAGAAGCATTTCCCGCCGAGGAGAACGCCAGAAGGAGGAAGTTGATCACTAATTTTGAACAAGATATTGACGAATCACTCAGTGATGCCTGGGTGAGGTTTAAGAAGCTGGTAAGAGATTGTGATAACTGGAAGAAATGCCAGTTATTATAAGCCTTTTATTTAGAATTATGAGGGCTAATAAGTAGAAAATGCGGTGATAATACTTAAAATATGCGAAAAATTGAGTTTTGCGTCGATTAGCACCAAAATTCTCACTGACCCCAATATTATGCGTTACTCCGTGCCAAAGTGTCTATTTTTGTAGCTATCGTAGGAATCAAACACATGCGTTGGAAATAAGCAATCGCAGACAAACGCATGCGCTGAAGCCAGGCGACCGCAAAGACAAACGCATGCGCAGAAAACTGAGTTATTGCATAGACGAATGCATGGGTGATTGAATGTGTCCATCGCATGGAAGTTGTGGCTGTCTCTTATACACATCTAGATGTGTATAAGAGACAGGACGATATGACATTGCCCATACCACAACAAAGGCAGCAGTGAGACATAACGCAATCATGATAGCTGTCGGCGTTTAAACCCTATAAATAGCCCCTTCGACTTTCATTTCAAAGCATCTGAACTTCTGCCTCAAGGCAGAGGTTTTCGATCACAGATGAGAGCTTGAGCAAGATTTTCAATGAGAATTCTTCACCTCCACAAACCAGACTAAGTGACGACTGGAGCTTTCGCCAGAGATAGAGCTCGAGAGAGACATGTCCACCACTCATCCATGGCACCACCAACAGCCTTTACGTAGAGTCCTTCATTTTTCCTCTAACCTCTGTATTGTATTACATTTTAGCTTAAGATATTAAGACATTTTGTAATCAATATATATCTTGATCCCTTCAATGTCATCTTCTTCATCATCTTTATCTTTATCATCTTCAGCGTTTATTTATCAAAGGCGATCGCATACTTAATCGTGTAGCCTAGAGATAGGACGCATGTAGCAACCCACCGAGAGGTATGCGTTGTGCGAGTTTAGTGAGTTAATCATCTTTGCTTGGTGAAAGGCTATAGCAATGCTTGTCTATGGGTTGTTGCAATGCTTGTCTATAAGTTAAATAGCTGCGTCTAACTGCCTGAGAAGGTAAGAGATGGAACGCACTAAAGCAAAGTATGCATTGCTCTTAGAGATAGGCACAATATTATGTTCGACGCAACCATATACTATAGAGATATAGTCATGCGGCTGACCAACGAGAGGTGTGCGATGCATTAGTGTGACGAGCTGGGATTACTTGAGCGATTTAAGATAATAAACCTTACTATGCATTAACGGTTGTTGTGTATTTATCTATTCTCATTGCAAGTCTTCTATTGCTCAATCTGTTTAGATAGAAGTAGGAGTAGTGTGTAAATCTATTAAACTTATTCTTTTTATATTTCTTTTCATCGCCTCAAATGCATTGCTTCACAAGCATTATTGAGTGACAAGTCTCTGTGTTCGACCTCGGATCACCCGAGAAACTTGCGTTCGCGTTATACTTGGCGCGACCGTAAGAAAACTTGTGATAGGAACGTGTGGTCATTGCATACCAGATTAACGCATTTTCATTCCAACGCATGACCTTAGACGCATGTACGTAAACATATAGCTTAAGCCATGTCTAACGCATGATTGTGTGTACAACCCCATCCCTAATTTTCCTTCCAACATGTTGCCCGTATAATGGCTTACCAGATTGTTTACATATGGAAATTTTCTACCACAGATTGAACCATGCATCGCAGATGGCTGCCAATGCGGCAGCAACTAGAGGTCTGCTTGATAAAACTTACGACAAGGCTAAGAATATCCTTGATCACATTTCCAAAATCATGAAGATTTGAGGGAAAGCGATCAAAGATTAAGAATTAAGGACAGTGACGTAAATAATGGGGCCATCGCATCCCTTCAAAACCAAATGACTGCGATGATGAATTTAATACAAGGAATCACAATCAGTAGGCCATCCAATGGAAGAGTGTCCGAGGAACCCATAGTCAGTCTATTTTATGCAGAATAATCCTTTTTCTAATACGTACAACCCTGGGTGGAGAAACCACTCTAACTTCGCATGGAAAAATCAACAATAAAATTTTCAACCAATGGCACAAAAAGAAGGGCCACCACGATTTTTCCCGTGAACAAACGGTCAAATGCAAAATCAAGCCAGTAGTTCACTGGCACTGCAATATTCATCTTTGGAGAGTTTACTGAAGCAATATATTAAAAAGAATGAAACAGTGCTTCAGAATCAAGCGATGTCCATCCGCAATCTTGAAATTCAGATAGGACAGATTGTGGGCGAACTCAAGAGTAGACCGCAAGGGGCACTGCCGAGTTCAACAGAGCTCCCGTGCAACCCAGGGGGTACAGGAAAAGAACAATGTCAAGTTGTGACGTTGTGAAGCAGAAAGACAGTGGTGGAGGAGAAAAAGGAGCCTAACCGGACTGCGCCCATTGCGATGGAACTACATACCCCGTTGACTCAAGAAGAAACAGAAGAAAATGAGGCGATGGAATCAGAGATTGCATCCACTTCGAAGTTGAAAGAACAGGGAATCGTGAAAATATAGCTGCCACCATTTCCTCAGAGACTTAAAAAAAAGAAAAATGATGAAGTGCAGTATCAACGCTTCATGGACATGCTGAAATAGTTGCATATCAACATTCTTTTCACAAAAGCGATTGAACAGATGCCAAAGTATGTGAAGTTTCTGAAGGACATGGTGACAAAGAAGAAAAGCACTGGTAAGTTCGCAATGGTGGCACTGACGCAAAGTTCAAAATCCATAATTCCATAAAAAATGCGCGACCCCGGAAGTTTCAAAATACCCTGCTCGATTGGAGGGTTATACATTGGTCAAGCACTTTAGGATCTCGGGGGTGCCCACGACGGTGACTCTCTAGTTAGCTGATAGATCCCTTGTGCATCCAAAAGGAAAGGTGAAGGATGTTTGGTCACGATTGACAAGTTTATATTACCGGCAGACTTCATCATCCTAGATTATGAAGCGGACAAGGATGTACCCATCATCCTGGGATGACCATTTTTATCCACTAATCGCACTCAGATTGATGTGTACAAAGGGGAGATCACACTGAGTGTGAATAGACAGAAGCTCAGGTTTGATATTATCAGAGCCATGAAATACCCAGAAGAAGAAAAATCATTTGAAAATACCCCAATTGAAAAGGTTTTTCATATAAAAGCAATTGGCTAGATGCTAGCAGACTTAGAGGAATTAGCCCCGTATATTGCATGCATAGGATTCGTCTCGAGAACAATCAGAAAGAATCGATCGAACATCAATGCAGACTCAACCCTGCTATGAAGGAGGTCGTGAAGAAGGAGATAATCGTGGTTGGACGCGGGAATTATCTATCCAATCGCCGACAGCACGTGGGTTAGCCTCGTGCAATATGTACCAAAGAAATGAGGGATGACGGAAGTTCTCAATGCAAACAACGAACTAGTACCAATGAGGATCGTCACTAGCTGGCAAATTTGCATGGACTACCGTAAACTCAACGCGGCGACAAAGAAGGATCATTTCTCTTTGCCTTTCATCGACCAAATGTTAAACCGTCTAGCAGGAAATTATTATTACTGCTTGTTTGATGGATATGTCAACTATAACCAAATCATGATTGCTCCTGAGGATCAAGAGAAAACCACATTCACCTGCCCCTATGGAACATTTGCGTTTCGACGCATGCTGTTCGACCTATGCAATGCGCCGAGCACTTTCAAGAGGTGTATGATGGCCATCTTTTCTGAGTATCTTGAAGATTTTGTGGAATTTTTCATGGATGACTTCTCGGTGTATGGGAAAACATATGAAGTCTGTCTCAAGAATCTAGAGAAGATACTGAAGCGATGTGAAGAGACGAACCTCGTGCTAAATTGGGAGAAATGCCACTTCGTGGTGAAGGAAGGTATTGTGCTTGGGCACAAAGTCTCCAAGGATGGACTGGAGGTGGACAAGGCAAAGATTGGGGAGATTGAAAAGCTTCCACCTCCAGCAAATGTGAAGGCTGTTAGGAGCTTCTTAGGACATGCTGGCTTTTATCGACGTTTTGTGAAAGACTTTTCAAAGATTGTACGACCGTTGAGTGCGTTGCTAGAGGCAGAAAGAGTGTTTGACTTTGATGACCAATGCCTGAACGCATTCAAGATACTGAAGAATGCATTAACAACCACACCTGTGTTGATCACACCCGATTAGACACAACCCTTTGAATTAATGTGCGATGCAAGCAGTTATGCGATGGGAGCAGTGCTGGCGCAAAAGAAGAAAACAATGCTACACCCCATCGCATATGCGAGTAAAACCTTGAACTCTGCTCAAACAAATTACACTACCATAGAAAAAGAATTGCTTGTGGTGATATTTTTGTTGGAAAAATTCAGAACTTATTTGCTGGGGACTAAAGTAATCGTTCACACTGACCAATCGGTGATAAAATATTTTATGACAAAGAAATATGCGAAGCCGAGATTGATTACATGGGTTATCCTCCTCCAGGAATTTAATATGGAGATCATTGATCGCAGGGGGACGAAAAACCAGGTTGTGGACCATTTATCTAGATTAGAAAATCCAGAAGTTGGCCGCAACCAGTCAGAAGTGAACGGAACTTTTCCAGACGAGTAGCTATTTAAAATTGAGGAATTACCATGGTATGCGGATATGTCAATTTTCTGGTTTGCGAACAATTCCTTAAAGACTATACAACCCACCAAAAAAGGCGGCTCAGACATGAATACAAATCGTATTATTGGGATAAGCCAAATCTCTATAAGAGGAGATCAGACCAGATTTTGCGCCTATGTGTACCAGATGCTGCTCACCAACGCATACTATCACAGTGCCATGACTTGCCATATGGAGGACACTTTGGAGGCCAATGCACAGTAGCAAAAGTGTTACAAAGTGGTTACTTTTGGCCAACATTATTCAAGGACGCAAGAGACTATGTAATGAAATGCTACCGGTGCCAACGCACGGGAAACATTTCATGGAAGCATGCGATGCCTATGAACATCATTTTAGAATTGGAATTGTTTGACGTCTAGGGCATAGACTTCATAGGGTCATTTCCACCATTAAATGTCACAAATACATTCTATTGGCCGTCGACTACATTTCCAAATAGGTAGAAGCGGTATCGTGCGTCGCAAGCGATGCGGCGGTAGTCTCCAAGTTCTTAAGAAAAAATATTTTCACTCGTTTTGGCACTCCACGTGCCATAATAAGTGATGAAGGCTCCCACTTTGTCAATCACATCGTCAACAATTTGCTGCTCAAATACAATATCCTCCATAAAGTGGCCACCGCATACCATCCACAAACAAATGGTCAAGCTGAAGTGTCCAACAGAGAAATCAAGCTGATATTAGAGAAGATTGTAAAACCTTCACGAAAAGATTGGGCAATGAAGCCGGACGATGCCATGTAGACATACAAGACCGCCTATAAGACACCTATAGGCATGTCCTCGTATGCGCTGGTGTTCGGAAAGGCATGTCATTTATCGCTTGAAGGTTTTACAATGACCACACGTTCCTATCACAAGTTTTAACTTAAAGGCCACAGGGAAAGCAAGGAAACTTCAGTTGGTCGAGCTTGAGGAATAGAAAACTTACGCATACGAGAATGCAAAAACCTATAAGGAGCTCACAAAGCGTTGGCATGACAAACAATTATGTGAGAAGAATCTCCAAGTTAGACAAAAGGTCTTATTATTCAATTCATGGCTACGACTCTTTCCCGGGCAATTAAAGTCACGTTGGTCCGGACCCTTTAAATCATAGAGGTATTTCCGCATGACGTGGTTGAGTTATCCAGTGAGGACGGGACTAACGCATTCAAAGTCAATGGGCAAAGAGTCAAAATATACCACGGAGAAGAATTGCACCGCAAGAACACCTCTGTGGATCTAATGAATTCTGATTGAAAAAGAAGTGGGCAGTCCCGGCACAATCATGCGGTTCAATTTCATCAAGGACGCAATTTTTGTGAAATATCCTTTGAAACTTTCAATTCATAAACTTAACTCTTCCTTTTTATAGTCATTATCATTTCTTTATCCTTTGCATCATTTTTACAAACAAAAATAAAATAAATAAATAAATAAATAAATTGTTAACTTTGTCTTTGATATGACCCTCTCGATGTTTTCTTTGTAGCGATCGTGGTAAACGATTGCGGAGGAGCTATATGAAAAACGCAACTAGTTTATTCCGCCAGTGCAATCAAAGAAAGTAGTTCGTTGCAAAGAATGATGCGATCACAAATAATGCGGGTGACAGACCAAATTTGGGGGTTGTATCTTTCCTTGACTTTCTCTATTCCAAATTTTGCACTCTCGCATCGCATTTTAACTTTGATAATTTTATCATCGCATCTTTTTTAGTTGGCGCAATCATTACACATTGATTAATTTAGTAAGTCACCGCATTATTTCTCTTTGTCAATTATGATTTCAATGATGAAACGCATGCCTCTATGTTTCATCACATGTACTAGAGTCAACTTAATTTTAGGACAGTCAACTCATGAAATATTTCTAGAAGTTAGTGGTCCACCAGCCTTCTTTCAAACTGACTTTTAAGAAACTTCCTAAAAGCATCGTATGAATTCTTTCAATCTTTCAGCAATGAGGACATTGCTGCGTTTAAATTTGAAGGTGCGGTATTCATTTTCAACCTTGCTATTTTTAGGCACTACAAAAAAAAATCATAACGTTGCGATCGGATCCTACTCGTAGTTGGATGTCTGCATGACACCCGTGGGGGCAAGCCAAAATAAAGGTAGGAATCGTGATCAACGCATAAATAAAATGATCGCAACTCCGCTACCAAATGGGCATGAATTTAGACTGAGAAAGAGTGTCCTGCTCGTAGTTGGATGCTTGCATGACACCATGGAGGCAAGCCAAAACGAAGGCTAGGCACTTGGATCAGTGCAAGGTCATAGAAAAAAAAACAAATAATATATCTAAATTACGTAAGGAGAAAAATCATTTGAAAATACCCTAGTTGAAAAGGTTTTTTATATGAAATAAATCATGTGATGTCCTGGAAACTAGAAAAATCTTTTGAAGGTTAAACTTGCGGTCCCTAAATTTTAGAAATATTTTAAGAAGAGACCCAGACAAGAATTAAGGAGATTTTGGTACATAAGATTTGAATAAGGCAACCTTGAGAAATCTAGGAAAGAAGAAGGTGGTCGACTTTCTAGAGAAAATTTTTAGTTTATGCTTGAGGACAAGTATTATTTTAAATTTGGGGGTGTGATAACGGGCAGAAATACACGTTATTACAACGTAAAGATATAAAACAATGAAGGATTGTGACAGTTAAAATATATAAAATCGCATCCAAAAGCATTAAGTTTAGAACATTGCGATTGCATGCATCCATCGCATTACAGCAGCTAACTTATATATTTTGTGCAGGAAAATGCGTTGGCGCAAGGCATAATTTTGATCCAAAGAATTTAGCATCCAAGCACATTAAGAGATTGCGACCGCAAGGCTATGCGATCATATGTGTTTGTGAAAATCTGCTCAAGAAGGTGGACGCATAGAGTCATCGCATCAAGGTGAAAGCTTAATAAATCACGATGGGATAGAAAGCTGATGACGATCGAATCCGAATTTAGTTGACAAGCCATTAACGACACATTGTAGCAAGTACACTCAACTTTTTTGTGACAATTATTCGACGCATCAGACAAAGAATTAATGACATCCCATCAATGCAATCATTTGAGAGAAAAAGCTCTTCACTCTGAAGCTCTATAAATACCAAAGGCCACCTTCGATAAAGGAGTTCCGTTCGGTTTTTCTTTCAGCTGAACCATATAGAGAGTTCACCATACAGAATATACTTAGCCTTTTGTTCATGGGTGAGGGTTGGCTCAACAGTGCCGGCTCAATAAGCCTCCCATTTCAGGGGTAAGACCGGGTGAATAGCTGGGGACATAGGATGCAAGACGAAATTCACACCTACCCGAGTTAAGGATAGGAGAAAGGTCGTTCTCTTAAAGTACTGAATGCGGGGCTTGAACAAAGGGCCCCACCCTCTCACTGGGTTGAGAGGGATCTGGTTTAGTGACTGGATCACAAACCAATTGTTCATTAAAGAATCAATAGGAAGTTAAGGAATAAGGGGTAAAACAGACATATTGACCCAGCCGTTACTACGAACAACCTGTGAAGAGTCAACTTTCTAATTATGGTTAAATCATGTGAACATAATATATCTACAGTGAGGGGAGTGCAACTATGGGCTTTAGTGGAGTGACCCATTAGTTAACGAATAGGGATTAATTCGATGTAAAGAGTTTAGCCAATTAATGATCGTTGAAGTCCATAATCTGTAGGTCCATGAGTCCCCCTAGTAGCTCGTAAATGGATTAGCTTTAGAGTAGCGTGATAAGTTAATTTGAAACGTTCAAATTAGAATTAAACGGAATTAGAGAATTAATTCATATTTAAATATGATTTAAATATTAAATTCAAGAATAGGGATTCATAAAGGTGGAACTTGTGTAAAATTAATTTAATATTTGATATTGAATTAATTAGAATTAATTAAATTGTTTAATTAATTATATATTATAAATTTTATTATAAATTTAATTTATGAAATTGATTTTGTAAAACTAATAATAATTTCAATTTTTTAAATCAAAATTGATTTTGGAAATCAATTTGTAAATTAAAATCAAAATTGAAAAAAAAAACACAAAATGGGAAATGTTGGATTTCTCCACTCACCTAACCAACTAGCTCACTCAATTTCCCAGTTGCTCTTGTTTCAATTCACCAAGCATGAGTTGCGTCTCATGCAGTCTTCTTCTATGCATGAATGTCCTACAATAAATAGAGAAGATAGAAATGGAAATCAGACATGCAAACTATTAGAACTTGTTGAAGTTTTGTTGAAAACTTGTAAGGTTGAAGAAGTGTTCTTCAAGTAGCATCAGTGAGCTTCTTCTCCAAATTTCCTTCATTCAAACTTATTTTGAGTCTCACAACTCAATATAAAGCTCAAGAGAATAGTAGAGAAAATGTTGAGGTGGTTTACAAGAAGACTTGCAACTGAATTCGAGATTAAAGAGGTTCTACAAAGGTATGACTTGAAACTCTCTTATTATTGTATGAGCATCTTTTATTTACAGCCAAAATTAATAAATTAGAATGCTTATTTATCCTTGTTGCTTCCGTTGCATGCTGATACTCCTTCATTAAAGATACGAACCTTCTTCAATAATTACAATATCCTCCAAATATCTTTGAAGATCAACACTAATTACTTTTGAACGTAACCAATTCTGTGCACATACAAGTGCCTCAACTGTGGTTGGAGCTAACATGGAATGAAAAGGATCAATTACTCTGCCACTAGTACTGAATGCAGACTCAGAAGCAACTTTGGATATCGGAATTGCTAAAAGATCTCTTGCAATTTGGCTAAGAACCTTATATCTAGAAGAATTTCCTTTCCACCAATCTAATATATCAAATTTCTCCCCATGTTTAATACGAGGCTTCAATAAGTAAATATCAACTTTTGTATCTACACTTAGTGTCTCCTTTTCCTCCATATCTTCAAAATCAAAACAAAAAATGTCTGAAGCAGTACTAACAGTAGAAGTAATAGTTCTAGATGAAGATGTAGTACTCAAAGAGCTACTACTACTATCATTACAAACCGAAGGTTGACTCATACTTGCACAATCCTTGAACACTTGAGATGATGAAATTGAACATGAAGATGAAGCATGGGTAAGAAATGACAAAGTATATTCAGCAAACAGTTTTCTCAAAATAGACTCCACTTTATTTCCCACTTCTTTTGCTGTATCCATATCAAATAATTGATTCAGACAATACATAAGAGATTTCATCTTGTAATGTGGGTCCAAAACAAAAGCAAGATACAAAAAGAAATTTGTTTTCTCACTTTTTCCCCAATACTTATCATACTTCTCTTGCATTTTTAAAGTCATATCATGCAAAAGCAAATTATCAGGACCAACTACACTTGAATATTTCTTTCTGCATTCTGAATAATATTAATCTCATGGAAGATATGTTGGAAGTAACATAAAGAGACCCTGAAAGCCTAACAGTTACTTCATAGAATACAAACAAAAATTTAGTAAAAATTCTAGCAATTTCCCAATCTTTGGTGGTTGGTTTACCCTCTTCATTCATGTTGATCGTGTCATAGTCTTCTAACCTCTCAAATGCTTTTTCAAACTTTTAGGTTGCATCAAGCATCAAGTATGTAGAATTCCATCTAGTAACATTAAGACACAACATACTCTTAGTAAATATATTCTCCTCTTCAATACGCTTCTTAAATTTAGCAAGTCTAGTCGGAGAAGATCTAACAAACCTCACGCATTTCGAATTCGAATCAATATATCGTTCACATATTTCAGACCATCACAGACAATCAAGCTCAATATATGTGCACAACACCTAACATGCAAGAAGTCCCCATTCAACACAAACCCATGTTTAAAATGCTTCTTTAGATAAGTAACGCTTGTATCATTTGATGAAGCATTATCAACAATTAATGTCAAAACTCTGTCAATACCCCACTGTTTTAAACATTTCTCCACCTCTTTTCTTATTATCTCCCTTCTATTATTCTCAATCTGAGATAAACTAATAATTCTCTTATGTAGCTTCCATTTCCTATCAATAAAGTGTGCAGTCAAAACCATGTAATTATTATTTTGAATCGATGTCCAAGTATCAGTCATAAGTGAGATTCTATATCCTTCCTCCACAAAAATGTCTCTCAACTGTTCTCTCAAGCTAACATATATTCTTAAAATATTTCTAGCAATTGTATTTCAAGAAGGAATAACAAGATTTGGTTCTACTAACATCAAGGTCCCTTCCACAACTTCCTAAATCCCCCGTTCTCCACAAATCTAAAGGATAACTCATCAATTATGATCATCTCAACAATTAGTCTTCAAGGATTCTCAATGGTAAGCATCTTATAGTTCACTATTTTTGTATTACCGCCTCCATCATTATCTTTATTCTTAAATACCAACTTCGTTTGAGTTATATCTAACTTACTGTCTTTTATCTGATAAGGATTTGTTTTTACAGTAATGTTCAAGATGCATTCTCATAGTTGAATTTTCGTTCCTTCTTGGATGAGATGAATACACCATACTACAATAATTACATTTAGCATGTGGATCATCATCACTATACTCAGAGCATTTAGTAAATTTCCTCTTCTTTCGAGCTAGTTGTAGTTCTGGTGGAGGCATGCTAATCTCAACAACGTCATCATTTTCGTTCACACTAGAACAGTTGTTGCTCTTGCTAGCAATCTCAGTCTCGGTATTACTATTCGTATTGGTCAAGCTCGTTGACATCGTGCCTACGACCTAGTGCCTACAATCTACAAACTAAAAGTAAACACATGTATGAAGATTCATATTGAAGAGGTAAACCCAAGTTCATATTGAAGGGGTAAATCTAAACTAAAAGTAAACACATGTATGAAGATTCATATTGAAGAGGTAAACCCAAGTTCATATTGAAGGGGTAAATCTAAACTAAAAGTAAACACAAAAATCAAACAAAATCAACAAGCCCCCATCAGTAAAGTCCAAAGTATCTATAGTACCAAAAAAAGCAAAAAGAAAACACCAAGAAAGCAATCCAAGTAAATGATGCATTTAAACAAACACCAAACTAAGCTTAAAATTGCAATTTGCAATCTTCAATTTTCTCAAGCAATCCAAGAAAGCAATCTGCAATTTTCTCAAGCATTAAATCTAAGACCCATTAAACAGTTAAAGTAAAAATACACACATAATCCTCCCAAACTAACCTTAAAACTCGAAGAATTAGAGAAAAGAGAAAAAAGGGTGTCCGAATCAGAGCCTATAAGCATTTGTATGAAGATTCACAGACTTGGAGCGATCACTCCAACAAGCCCCCATCAGCAAAATCCAACCAGAAATTTTCAGAAACTTAGAAAAGAAAAGCAAATGGCTAAAAACTCCCCAAACCAAACAAGAAAGAAACAAATCGTATGGTACCTACCTGAGGCTAAAACGTGAGATGGGAGGACTTCGACGGTTGATCGGAGGACTTCGAAATTTGTAAAAACTTCGATGGAGGACGAAAGAAGGAGGTCTATGGCTGATCGGAGGATGGAGATTTATGGATGAGGTGAACGACAAACACCCTGTCTCTTATACACATCTAGATGTGTATAAGAGACAGGTCTATGGCTGATCGGAGGATGGAGATTTATGGATGAGGTGAACGACAAACACCTGACTGTGGCGTCAAGCGATTTGAGGCAGCGACGTCGAGCGAGTCTGAGAAAGAAGAGATTTTAGGTGGCGTCGAGCGAATGAAAAAGACTGAAAAAGATTAGGAAACCCTAGGGTCTAAAAAGTATTAAATATATTATATATAATTATATATTTTTAATATATTTATTTAAAAGCGGTTCGGTTCGATTTCAAATCGATTTTTGTATTTGAAATCCAATCGAACCACATTAAATCGGTTTCTACATATGTCAAATCGAACTGAACCACATTAATTCGGTTTTGATTCGATTCTTGTTCGATTTAATATTCAGTTCGATTTTAGCGGTTTCAATGATCACCCCTAGTTTTAATTACAGTGTAACTACCACTTTCGGTGACCACCGCGGCCAACTCTGGTCGCCTCCCTCCAACGACTACCACCGGCCAATTCTGGCTGCCACCCTCCGGCTACCATTGAGGGCCAACTCTGGCAGCCACCTCCAGCAAATGTTGCTGGCCAACTTCGGCACCACCTCCGATGACTACTACCGACCAACTCCAATCGCCACCTCTAGTGACCGCCACCAACCAACTCCGATCGCCACCTCCTGCGGCCGTCATCGGCCAACTCCGACTTCTACCTCGGCGATCGCTACTGGCCAACTCTGGCCGCCACCTTGTGACCGTCATCAGTCAACCTCCAGTCACCACTGGCCAATTCCGACCACCATCAACCAACCTCTGGCAACCCCCCTTCCCCCAACATTGACAAAATTCCGACCACCAACTCCATTGGCCGCTCTTCGACTGCCATCTCCGGCGACTACCACGAACCAACCTTGAAAAATATTAATAAAAATACTCTTAGTATAATTTGTATATAAAAATACTTTTAAGAAAGAATTGCAATACATGTATGTTTTTTTTTATTTTAATGAGTTTTTATCAAAAGTGTTTAATTAAAATGAATTTTTGAAAGATATTTTTTTTTCTAAGTCATTCCAAACACGGCAATAAACTGAAGTTGTATAGTTATATTTATTTAGGTTATATGTGTAGAACTATATATGTTTAAAAGCTCTAATTTAATTTAATAATATTTTTTTTTGGTCAATTTAACTAGCTCGAAAACTTAGAATCATTTTCTAAACGTAACGATTTAAAATGTTTAAAACATCTTAGTGACAAAAAAAAAACTAAAACTAAAACTCAAAACTTATGATTTTTTATTCCTCAAATGTAATTTGATAAGAAAAAAAGTATAAGTTTTTAATCATTGAAATTAATATTAAAATACTAGTTTATTTCAATTTTAAGTCAGCGTATTATGGTAAAAAAAAAAATTGATCATTTTCAAATTAGTTAAAGTGACAAAAGTCTACGAAATTTTATTTCAAAATCTAGTAATATTAAAATATGAAATTATTAAAACAATAGATTAAATAAAATTATAATTTTAGTCAAAATCTCTATTTCAAAACTTTTTAGAAAAATATTCTTCTAAATTTTTTTAGTTTATTTTAAACTTAACTATATTAAAATAATTAAGATAATAAATTTAAACTAATCTAAAATCTAACCGGTGATTAAATATAAGAAAACATTTCACAAACTAAATATTTATAAATCTGCATTTCATTCATAGCCTACTTAAGCCTGCAATCCAAACACATGCTTCTTAAACCCAGACTTCCAAAACCTGCACTCCAAACACAATATTCCAAACCTGCGCGCCAGATGCCCTTTAATAAGTTAATTGCAATCTTATTTGTATGGTTGGGGGTAGTTTAGACTTTTATAAATTCGTTTGATTTTTTTTATTTTTAATTTGTTTTGCCATTTTTATAAATGAAATGTTGATTTGCTATTTTTACAAATGAAAAGTTAAAATCTGTCATTCTTCTTGTTAGCCCTAAAGAAGCCCAGCTTGAAGCCCATTGCTAAACTGAAGTCCAATCTCTTAAATTGTTTTAGCTCAGTTCTGTTATGATGTAATCTCTTATAAATACATGTGTCCTCTGTATTAGTACAAGAATAAGAGATAATAAAAGTAATATTCTTCATTTCTTCATTTTAAAGATTGTTTTCTTAAAAAAGAAAAACGGTGAAATCATAAAAATAGATGCTCAATGCTTAGTGTCCTAAGAGTCATGTGTCATTTTCATATTGTCCATATGCCTTGTAATAATGCATGTTTAGTATCCATATAAGTCCACATCCTACTTGTCACTTTGTCTATAAATAGTGGCATTTGGTGAATCTCAATAGAATGTACATTGGTGAGAAATTCACTTCAAAATTTCATTAATTTTCATATCCAATTTTATGATTTTATTTATTTTATTTTATATTATATTATATTTATTTATTATTATTACATAAATATATTATTATATTATATTTTCTCCATATCCATGTTCCCGTCGTGCTCCTCAATTTCACAGCAAAATGATATATTTTGTAATATTTTTTTATTAAACAAACATGTGGAATAAAAGTGTAAGTATCCTTAGATATTATTACCAAACATTAAATGATTATTTCAATAAGAAAACCTATGTTTTATTTTCTAAATTGGCAAATATTGAATTTTCTTAAAACTTCCTATTAAATAAGAAGGAATGTATGTCAAAAAAAAAAAAAAAAAAACTTTCATGCTTGTAGTGCTTGTGATTATTGTTCTTTTTTTTTTTTTTTTAACTAACGACTTGTTTGGTGAAAAATTTACCAAAGTACTATATTGATTAAATAAGATGATGATTAGNTTTTTTTTTTTTTTTAACTAACGACTTGTTTGGTGAAAAATTTACCAAAGTACTATATTGATTAAATAAGATGATGATTAGTTTATAAGAGATGATAACTATCTTCAGTGGTATAGATCTTTTGGAGGGAAACTAAAAGCAAAGTCAACAGAATTATGTTCAAAGTGGACAATATCATACCATTGTGGAGATATCTGAAATTTCATTGTCCCTAACAAATTTGTATGGATAGTGTTAGACGAAATAACAAGGGTGTTAAAATTGAAATGACCAAAAACTTCAAGATCTTGTGGAAAGGTCAATAGGTAATCGAGGCAATTATGAATTTTACTCTAGTTAAATTATAAATGTAATGCATAAAGATTTGAAGCTTTTGGTTGTTCAATTTTAGTCATTGTAATTTTAATAAATCTTAAATTTAGCTTATTAGCTTATTCTTTATTTTTTTTAAAAAAAATGTTATTTATTAACATTTTTATACTATTTAATCAATTTTGATGAAAATTAATTTTGATGAACTAAATTTAATATTTATTAAAAATATAGGGACAAAAATTAATTGAAAATATATGAATTGAAATTAAACCATAAATCTTTGACTATTTCTTACGCATGATTGGGTGCATGATTTAAAAAGTAGAAATTTGTAGCAAATTAAGCCAATATTTATTAGATACATTACACTAACATAGACATGATGTTTGGTCGAACTCTGAAAATGACGGGTTTTTATTTTTATTTTTTAATAGAAAAATGATGGAATTATTGATTAAAATAGATTGTATGATATGGATAGATTTCTCATTCCTAAGTTTTATTTTATTAATTATATTATAACGTGTCTTTTAAAAAAAAAAGAAAAAAAAATGACGGAATTATTTATTAGAATGGGTTTATTTCTCATTTTCGTATCCATGAATTTAAACAAAAAATATAAACATTGTGCAAACAAATTATACTTCACATCACTTGTTCTTATGCACCCCATGTTATATATACTTATTATGATAGAGGTGGTAGAGGATTCGATTTTATCGATTTTGAAGTCAACTAAAGTCAAATTAAACCAATCGATTTTATAAAGAAAAGATCCAAACTAATGTCCAATAAAGAACAAAACCATTAGATCAATTTATTATCAATTTAGTTCTCGATTTTTGACATTTTCCTTTTTTCTTTCAATTTTTATTTTTATTATCACTTTGTTTTGAATGGATCATTGTTGCTAATTTAAAATTAAAATTGGATCTATTTTTTTTCAATTGAAATTTGACATTATTTTTTTGACACTTTTCTAAATAAAAAAACATACAAGCTTCATAATAGTTGATTTTTTTTCTAAATAACAAATATACATATACCATAATAATTAAAATACTAAAAGATAGTTTATTTTTAAAGGAATATTTATACCATTGGATCAATTAAGTTTTGATTTGGTTTTTTTAAAAAACTGATCCGAACCAATACTTTTTTATTTTCTCCAAATACATACTAAACGAAACCAAACTAAATTAAGTCATTAATCGATTTAGATTAGTTTGATTTTTTGATTTTTTTGTTGTACTCCTACAATATGACAAGTTAATTATACAAAATTTAACCCTCAAATTGTACCCCTTCACAAACAGTTCAATTTGTCAAAATCTCCGTAATCAATATATGTTTTCTGTTTGAGTTCAATTAATAATTAAATTTAAGCTTTTCTTTTGAAGGGCCTATTAATACCTCACCAGGTGAATTTGGGTAACAATAAACATATCAGTAATTATTGATACCAAAATTTATCTAAAGAGTAAACGTATTCGACCTCAACGTGACAACAACCTTAAATTTATATTTTAAGGAAGAGAGATATGCAAAACAAAGAAAAAATAAATCTGATGCCTAAGTCAATAAGAGATTTAGATGTATATAAGAAATCAAAACTTCTAAGTTACCTCACATAGAGCCATAAGAAGTGTCTTTATAAAGAAAGTTGACCTAGGTTGATCCCTAGGGTTTTGAAATGCCTTAGGATAATTTGATGACCTACCAGGCTAAGAGGCAAGCCCGATTTTATGTTTGGCTAGGGTCAATCCAAGTCTCGGTCTCGGTCAAGCATCTTATTTAGGTCATATCTTGGGCCCAAAAAACTCTCATGCATGCCCCCTTAGGCATTTGGAACGGCTCGACCTCGGCCAGGCTTGGACCAAACCCAGGTCAGCCCTCTTTTTCTCAGTTCGTTTTGGTCCTCAATGTCCATTTTTGGCTCGTATCACACTTTTTCTTGATCCTATCGTTTTAATTTGTCAATTATACCCTTCGGTTCAAAATCACTCATAACAATAATCATTATTCAAAAAATCGATTAAAACAAGTTATTAGGATCACAATCTTAATATAGTTTGTGGTTTTTCTTTCCCAATAAAGTGGAGGTGGGAGAATACGAACTTCTGACCTTTAGTTCGATGACATATATCTTAAATAGTTGAACTATGATTAGATTGACATAACTTTAATTATGAATAGGTTTAGTAGTCTCATCTATACTCGAGGTTAGCATGTTAATTAATTATTGGTAGTTGGATTGTTTTTACTAAGGAGTTGTTTGGGCCCCAACTTCAATTGAGTGGAATGGAGCTATTATAATAGCTCACTCCATGTTTGGGGCTTCAACTATAATTATTGATGTTTGCAACTATTATTAGATATAATTAGTTACAATATTACTATTTCAAATCCCTCTTTATTACAACTTTTATCATTTCATACTTATCTTCTCCTTCCCTCTATATTACATTGTTTACTATTTACTGCCCAAACTAATAGTCTGCACCCAAACACATACTATCATAACCTACAAATTATTATTATAAGTCACATACTATAATAACCAATTCAAACGTTTCAAACGTCCGTTAAATAACTACAAGGTTAAATTATAAAAAATACCCTTGAATTTTATCTTTTGTTCTAATAATACCTTTATACTTTCAAAAGTTGTAATATTACTCTTGAACTTTCATAAACATTTCAGAAATATCATTGGAGTAGAAATTTTTTAGAACTTAGACGAAAGTTGAGATATGAAATGGTGCAGTATATGACATAGAACAAAAGTTTAAATAACACATTGTTTTAGGTTATAGTCACACAATTCTAATTCCTGATTTTTGTTTGAAATCTTGAAGAATTTATACTCCAAAAATAGTTTTGGAATGTTTATGAGAGTTGAATGGTAATATTACCACTTTTAAAAATATAGGAATATTTCTTAAATAAATAAAAAAAAAATAAGAATATTGGTTATAATTTAGTCTAACTACAATTATAAAATCAAGAGGACCATGTTATAATTTTTTTAAAAAAATATATAAATAAGAACTAGGAAGAACACCTCGAGCCACATCATTTGGAAATCATGTATTCATGTGTATGGTTTTCTTTCTTCATTCGCAGTACAAATGACACGTGTCCTTAACAGGATGTAATAAGATAGATTTTCTCAGGAAATCATGCGAGACTTTGTGAGAGAATTCAATAATTCAACATGCAATGAAGTCCACAAATTCAACTCGTTATAGGAAAATAAAAATAATAATAATAAAATGATCGGACGTGTAAAGCCACGTGGTAACGAAGATCTCTCCGGGAATTACTCGTTGACCACGTGTACTCAGATGGGCAAAGGAGTCCAGCTTGGAAATTAATAAAAAAATGACGGACTTTTCAAGTCTTTTTAAATCAATTATTATTATTTTGGTTTCAAAATTTAAATTCTTCGACTTCGGGGGCGAGTAACGTACTATTTTTGCTTTTTCAGCTTGACCACGCTATTAACGGATCTGGTAGCCGACATGCCAAAGTCGGCCACTGTCGGCCGAGGAATTCATTATTAAATTTTTAAAATACATCTTTTATTATTTATTTTTTTAATTTTAATTTTATTTCTTGAGTTTCCTTTTTCCTCTCAAATGTTCGATATATATAGTTCAAATCTTAAAATGATAGAAGAATCCAAAACATTATGAATGTTTTTTAAGGTTCTTGGGGTTCTTTTTTTCAGGAAAAAGGTTGTCATTTTGGCTTTATTTTATCATTTTTTTAAATAGTACTTTTTTTTTTTAATTAAGCCTCAAGGGCAAAATTAAAAACATTTTTTCTCAGCACAACGAAAGATCGCCACTGGAAAAACATTATATCTTTTTGCTGATTAAAATTAAAATAAGTTACTTTTCAAACAAATAAAAATAAAAGTAAGTTTCAAGATTTTTTTTTTTTTTTTTTGGTCCAGAAAATAATATTTCAAAGTGGAAATGTTCCAGCAACTATGAAAATATAAATAATTAAATATCATATTATGAACTATGGAAGAAATTTTTAGTTATTGCCATTTTTGGCAAAACAAATTATTGTTTTTTTATTTAGTTAAACTACCATAGTTGAATTACAATAATTTGATTTTGATTTTGTAATTTTGTAATTATTTTTCTTAACTAATATTTTTTAATTTCAATTTAGTTAGATGGCGGTTTAATTGGATTTGATATTCCTTATTTATCAATTTCAATTTCTATATATATGAGATGTTGGAGCATTGTATGACAAACGGACTAGGCGAAGGACATTTGTTTTATTCACTCTTAATTGTTCTAAATTTGCAATATTTAGTTGAAAATATTTTTATGTGAAATTGAAAAGTACAAATTATCTTGTATTTGTGAGAAACATTTTGAGGTATTGGGAGAAAGATGTGTCTATCACTGAAAGTAGTTCAAATGGTTGTCCACCGCACAAGGAGAGCTTGTCTTTAAAAGGATTCCATCTAAGGAGGAGTCATCAACAGCATGATTTAAGAAGGGAGTTCTTTTATGCATAAGTTATTATTATTATATATTGTACTAATCTTTGATTAATTAATCTTTCTCTAGGCATGACATTGTAGGATAGGTTGAGATCCAAACCATGTTAAAATGTCTTGTCAACGTCGTCTCTTCAATTGTTCTAATCTTTTAATTTGTCGTTACATTCAATTAATATTCTAAATATTTATTAATTAAGTTTATGAAACTTAACATTTTAGCACCTAATTTAAATTCTTTCAAACTTCATATACCGTATTGGGTCATCTTCTGTTGGACTATGGCTATTTTAAATATAAAAGTACAATATATCTTTATTGTAATTCAATACCTTTTTAGGAAAAAAAATCTTATAAAATATTTTGAAAAGTTTATTTCTTTCCTGAGAAATAAAATTAGCAAATATAAATTTCTAAATAAACCAACAAAATTCCTCAATAATAAAGACAAACACAAAATAAGAAATTAGAGCATCCTATGAATTTATAAACTGAGACACGTTGATAAGAATTGTCCATAAAGAAGATGTGCCTCTACAACATTGAGTTATTTAATACTGCACCTCCAAAAATACAACAATCCTTCAAGAGATCTTATATAGTATCTAAGATAAATTATCAATTCCTAATTGGTTGTATGTTGAAATCAAAACAACTAAAAAAGACTCCCCTTTAGGAGCACTCCCTTTTATCATAAACTACCACTACAAGAAAAAGAGGCTCTCCTGACGCATAAATCTGCCGTTGGGAGATCAGTCGTCAGGAGATAAGATCTCTCCTGACAACGTAAGGGATGCATCGAGAGTTAGAAAGAAATCCCAACGATGTATACTATTCATCGGGAGATTGGAACTATCTCCCGATGGTGGGACATTACCCGTTGGGAGTTATAGTAACTCCCGATGAGTTATTTATTCTAGGAACTCCTGACGGATGTCCCGACGGCTATCAAGAGCTATCGGAAGATCTGGTATAGAAACCAGATCGCACAGAAGGCAGATCATCTGCCTTCTTCTTTCGCCATTCTAAAACCCTAGGCGATCGAGAGAGAAAAGTGATCGCCGCCATTTGTTCGTCGTCGAGAGAGAGGGAGTTGGTTCATTGGTGCCATTGGTGGTTGCCGCCGTTATACTGGTGTCGTCCTTCACTGGTTTGTCCAAGAGAGAGAGGGAGGTGGTTCGTTCATAAGGGACACTAGTTCATTTGCCGCTGTATGTTCCTACATTTTCGTGAGTTCTCTTCTCTCCAATTTCTATGATTTCTTATAATTTTGATCGCCGTTATACTGTTCTTACTGCGGATTTGTTTGGTTTCAATATTACCTATAATTTTATCTAAAACTTTAACCAATAAATAAGGCGTGTTGGTGTGTTTAATTTGTAGTTGTACCTCTTCTTTCTTCTCTTCAGGTTTGGGCTTCTCTTTCTCCTTTGATTTCGGTCCCTCCGACACCAGTGGCTCTGGAATCGAAGACAGAAGCTCCACTTGTCTGTGGTAGAAAAAAAACCAGAAGAGAAAGAGAGAGAAATAAAATAGAGGTGTTTGGTAAATGGAGAGAAAGGCACACCCGACGAAATAGAAGGCCGTCGGGAGTTCCTTTAACTCCCGACGAATGGAAGAGACCATCGGAAGTTATAAGAACTCCCGACGACGTATATTAACTCCCGACGGTCCTTTTTCGATGTCAAGAGTTCTACTTTCGACGGATTTCTCCTGACCAAACTCCCAACGATCAATATGTCGTCGAGAGAGGATCTCCCGACACGTTTTTTTACCATTTTTTCAATGATTTCAAGCATCGAAAAAACTGTGATTTCTTGTAGTGTACTTTCTTGTATTTCGTACGTTGAGTGAATTGACCGAGATAAAAGGTACTAAATAGAATGGAAACTATAAAATCTGTTATGAAATCGACAAAAAAAATATATAAAAAGAATCAAACTAAAGATATACATGATTTACTAACGATGTGTTAGCTACGTCCACAAGACAGAAGAAGAACAATATATTAAAGGGAATGTTTTCTAAATACACAAATAGTGCGTCTAGGATTAGAGAGTTTATATAGCACATTACTCTAAACCTTAGATCATAATTGTAAATAACCACAATTAAGTAAATATGCTAAACAAATTCAAGACATTCTAACAAAATCTTATAAAACATCCAAACAAATTTAATAACCGATATATTATTGTTCAAAATACAACCTTACACATTTATTCTTTTTGCTGAGATTTTTTATTTCAGTTGAATGGGGTGTGTAACATGATTTAAAGTTTTGATATATTGGTGATAGTATAATCTTCAACCAATTGGGTTATGCTCAAATGGAATATGGGTAAAGGATAGTTTAAAATAAAGGAAAATGAACCAAATTATTTATAAATATAGAAAAATATGATTATCTATCAGCGATGGACTATGATAGACTGTGATAAATGGTGACAACTTACTCTACTTAAAAATATTTTCAGCAGTTTTACTATTTAAAACGATTACTATAATATAAATTACTTGGATGGTTCTTTTGAAATAAATATATATATATATAAGAATACAATTGAAATTATTTTAATGCATATCAAAAGCTTGTTTTTATAAAATAAAAAATAAAGTCACAATTGAAGGAAATTTTTATCATATCATTAATCTGTAATACGTGGAGGTGATTCTTGAATTGTCGTGCTCTTGGTTTAAAATATATATAATGCATTAATTATTTGAATTATGTTGATGTTAAGAGTATTTATTTATATGCATACATTTATTTACAAATGGGATGGGAGATTTGAATCACATAATTTTTAGTAATAAATATATATTGTTGTAAAATTACCTTGTTAGTCTTTAGATTTTTTGAAATATGTATGATTGATTCCTAAAGTTTCAATTTGATCATTTTAATTTTCTACTCTTATAAATTTAAAAATAAAAAAATATTTTTTTTTCTCTCTCCGCCCTCCACCCTCTCTCTCCGATTTCTTCATCCGCGACACCATGACCAAATTAAACAACTCATTCACCTTCACACAAGAATTTCATCATCTTCACCACCCTAATTTCCCGAATACCCATCAAATCCCTAACTTCTCAATTTAATTAGATACTAAAACTACTAGAAAAATTTTCGGAAATACCGTGTTTAGGTTTTTCACCTTACAAAATTAGCAGATATTTTAAAAACTTGTAAAAATAATTTTTCTCAATCAATCTCAGACAAGATCAACCACCGAGAATCAGTAAAAAAAACAATATTTTCTAACTTACCGATTGTTTTGGGCCTTCTCGGTATATCTCGCCTAATTACATAGAGATTTTCTAATTTTTGTATGTAATCTTCCCGAATCTTGTATCAAATCTTATATTATTTTTAAATTTTCTCCAAATTCAATTATGTTTACTAAATATTATATCAAATTATTACGTAATTTTTCAAATCCTTAGCATAATTTATGTTTTCACAATTATATGAATTTCTAAAATTCCAAATGGTTCTTCCAATAATCAAAATAGATTTTTCAAATTGATTCAAAATTTTTAAATTTTGTGGAAGACGAATAGCAAATGGTCAAGACACGACGGTCAAGCAAAAAACAAAAATATGCAAAACAAAAACTCGTTATAGATTGAGTCGCGAAGCTCACTCTCTTTAAGACGTTTCGTGGCTCTGCCCAAGTGTGCAAGCAGGTTGAAAATTTCCACGTCGTCCCAGGATAAACAGCCAAAGAAACCCGATCGAAAATTGTACCGTTACCGATCGGAACGCACACCCTTTCTAACCCATTGCTCGAAACACAGAAAATGGAAGATTTAGGAGAGAAAATAGAACATTCGAATGGAGTGAATGAAAAAAATTGTGTTTTCGAACTAATGAAGGTCACGCCTTTTATAGGCCTTCAGCGTGGAATGGTAGGAAGCGAAAGAGGCAAAGAGCCTCAGAACGAACAGGACTTGTGTGGACAAATTGGACTCGCCCGAATGGGAGGCCTTTTCTTTGTTAAAAAATAATAAATAAAAATAATAATATTTTTATTAAAATTAATAATCACACACAGGTCTCACCACACCTGCCCGACCAAACGGACAACGACGCGCATGTAGGACATCCATCAAACCCACATTGGTCTATCTCTTCACTCCCTCCAAAATATGGGTACTCCTTAGGGTCCAAACCTAAAACTCTGGAGGATATAAGGGAGGCTTCCAAATAAAAAATTTTCAATGTGGGATTATCCAACCAAAAATTGGTTCCCTCTTATTTTTTAAAGTTAAATTTTCACCCAACAATCCCCCACTTGGAAATTTAATCAAAAAGAGAAAGGGAAAAAAAAATCATTGAGCAGTTTCAATCTATACAACATTGTGCATAAGCAAAGGTGTCTTACAACTTGAACCTTTACGTAGTGTAGATGATTCAGAATATACTGAGTAACCCTTGGTTTTGAACTCTATTTTTAACAGCATCTCACACAGAGTGTCATTAGGGTATAGTATGAAAGTCGTGCTTTAAGACCTAGCATGTGTATCCCGGTTTAGTGAACGCTCTAAAGAGTTTGCCTAAAGACTCCATAGGAAGCGATCCTCACTTCCACATTCACATAGGTGAGTTTATCAAGAGTACTCCTGTAGATAGGTACCTCACTCGTCATCAAGTATAGATCTCATTAAGAACTGAGTTCAACCTTTCTTACGCTTCAGGATATAATGCTCAGATTATAAGTCATAGGAATGGAACTCTGTGTTTGGTTTAGCAGGATTCACTATATATTACTCGTGATCAACTATTACCCATTGAACCTATATCTTGGGATCTCTAGCCTATAGGCTGGGTTTTCCTCAACATGATTCATCTTTCTATAGGCATGAGTCCCATCCTTTCTGAGGTTCTGAAAACTTTTTCTCTGTCCAGTCCTTTCGTCAAAGGATTTGCCAAATTTTCATCAGTTCATATGTGGTCCACTCTAACTGCACCAGTAGTGAGAAACTCTCTAATGGTACTGTGCTTACGTCGTATTTTTCATCTCTTTACGTTATAGTAACGATTCAAACTTTTGCAATTGTTGCAGTACTATTGCAATGGATCAATATGGCTGGTACCGACTTTTTCCATAAAGGAATCTCTGATAGTAGACTTTTAAGCCAACTTGCTTCTTCACTAGTTGTCGCTAATGCTATCATTTCTAACTCCATTGTAGATTGGGCTAAAATAGTCTGTTTCTTGGACTTCCAAGAGACAGCTCCGCCTGCTATATTAAAGATATAGTCATTTGTAGCCTTTGAATCATCCAAAAGAGAGTTCCAGTCAGCATTGTTGAACCCTTCCAAGACAACGAGAAATTTTTGATAATGTAATCCTAGGTTTTGGGTTTTCTTCAAGTATTTCATTACTGTTTCTATAGCATTCCAATGCTCTTTACTAGGTCTGCTTGTAAACTTGCAAAGTAATCCTACAACATAAGCTATGTTAGGCCTAATGCAGTCAGCAGTAGTATCTAAGACTGCCTATGATGCTCGCATACTCAATTGATTAACACTATCACCAGTGTTCTTGAACAACTTGACACTAGGGTCATAAGAAGTACAGACTAGTTTACAATCAAAGTAATTATATTTCTTTAGAATCTGTTCTATATAGTGAGATTGATCCAAAGAAATTCCCTTTTCAGACCTATTCACTTTTATGCCCAATATTACACTAGCTTCTCCTAAGTCTTTCATGTCAAAGTTTGCACTCAATATTGATTTCACATCATTTATGACATGCAAGTTTGACCCAAAGATCAATAAATCATCTACATATAGACACAAGATAGTGCAAAGATCATTATCAAACTTATGGTAGATGCATTTGTCACTTTCATTAACCTTAAAACCTTTAGGTAGGATAAGGTCGTCAAATTTTTCATGCTATTGCTTAGGAGCTTGTTTTAGTCCATAGAGAGATTTGTCTAATTTACACACCTTATTTTCTTGACCATGGACTACAAAACCCTCAGGTTGTTCCATGTAAATCTCTTCTTTAAGTTCACCATTTAGGAAAGTGGTATTTACATCCATCTGATGTACTACGAGGTTATAAAGGGTAGCGAGGGAGAACAGAACATGGATTGAGGTAATTCTAGTGACAAAGGAGAAGGTGTCAAAGAAATCTACATTTTCTCTTTGTCTAAAACCCTTTGCTACTAACCTAGCTTTAAATTTGTCGACAATCCCATCATATCTAAGTTTCCTCCTTAAGATCCATTTGCACCCTATTGTCTTACAGCCTAGGGGTAGATCTACTAAGTGCCAAGTTCTATTTGACTCAAGTGAGTCCATCTCATCATTTATGGCTTCTTGCCATAGGTTGGCATCTACTGAGGACAGAACAGCTCTCAGATATTTAGGGTCTTCTTCTACATTGTAGGCAGGAAGTCATTTTTGAAATCTTTGGCGATTCTAGCTCTTTTACTTCTTCTAGGTTTTGGGTCGGTTTCCTTTTTATGGTTAGGATTTCTAACTGGGGTTAGACCACTTGATCCAAAGCCCCCACTATTCCTTGATTTAAAAGGAAATCTATCTTCAAAGAAGTCGGCATCATTTGACTCAATGATCACTTGGTTCACTAGATCATAGAACCTATAGGCGTTATATTTAAAGCATAACCTATAAAGACACACTCATAAGCTCTACTAGCCAACTTTCTCCTTTTTGGGTCTGGAATCCTCACAAAGGCTAGACAGCCCTATGTTCTAAAGTAGGACAAGTTTGGTTTCTTATTCTTGAGAATTTCGTAAGGTGAAGTTTTGTTTTTAGACTTTGGGATTCTATTTAGGACATAACATACGGTAAGGGTGATTTCACCCCACCAATAGATGCAGCTCCTGAACTAAGTAAAATAGGAACTACTAGCTCAACTAAAGTTCTATTTTTCCTGCGGCTCCTGAACTAAGTAAAATAGCAACTACTAGCTCAGCTAAAGTTCTATTTTTCCTTTCCTCTGTTCAGTTCATTTCAGGAGAATAAGGTGTGATCTTTTCGTGTATTATTCCATGTGAGTTAAAGAACTCATTAAAACTATCCGAGTCGTACTCGGTTTCCCCTATTACTACGTATTAAATTGATTCTCTATTTTAGAAACAAAAAGTTTGAAGGCATCAAACCCGTCACTTTTGTTTTTCAGCAAGTATACAAAAGTAAAATCAGAGCAGTCATCAATAAAGGTAATGAAATATTTTTTACTGTTCCTAGTCAAGATGCCATCAAATTCACATACATCAGAATGAATCAAATCTAGAGGCTCAGAATTCCTAAGTACAGATTTATGCGAAGTTTTAGTAATTTTAGCCTAACTACAATACTCGTATTTATCATCATTATTTGTGGATAACTTAGGCATCATTTCCAGCCTAATCATGTTACTAATTAAATTCTTATTCACATGACAGTTCATAGAACGCAGCATATACACAGAAGATTTCATTTTATTGAGGTCTAAATTTAATTTGAACATTCCCTTAGTTGCATACCATTTCCCTACAAATACATTATTTTTAGTAAAGGTATATAGGTCTGTCACTATAGTTTGAGTAAACCAGCTTTATTGAGGAGATAACCTGAAATTAAATTCTTTCTTATCTCCGGAGTGTGCAGGACGTTCTTCAACGTGAGGGTCTTCCCAGAGGTAAACTTCAGATCCACCTCGCCAGTTCCAGCAACTTTCGTGGAGTGGTGATCTCCCAACAGAATATTCTTATCCTTAGTTTTAGTATAAGTTTTAAATAGACTAAGGTCGTGACAGACATGGCACGTAGCGCCAGTGTATCCACCACCCTTCATAACCACCGATCACATTTACTTTTGTGATCATGGCGACTAACGATTCTTCTGTCGGGTTCGCCTGACCAGCAAGACGACGCATGTTCCTACAGTTACTTGCCATGTGTCTAGGTTTATTACAATTAAAGCAGAGGAACTGTACCGTTTCTCCTGAAGGAGGCTTCTATTTTTTCTGTTGGTTCTGGTTGCTGGAGCCACGGTTCTGACCTTTCCTCTTTGTCCCTTTAGATTTTTTGTCAAGTTTTACCATGGCAGAGGTAGGTTTCCCAGGTACTGCATTCACCTCCTCCCTCTGGTCATGCTTCCAAGATTCCTTTTTGATCCTTAGTTGGGTGATAAGACTCTCCAAGGAGAACTCTTTGGTCTTATGTCTCAAAGTGTTCTTAAAGTCCTTCCACAAAGGGGGCAATTTATCAATAATAACAACAACTTGGAATTGTTCGTCTAGAGACATACCTTTTCAGTAATTATCTCGTGGGCTATCTTCTAGAGTTCATAGGATTAGGCCTCCACGGATTTGTCATACTTTATCTGGAACTTGAGATAACGACTAACAACATATTTCTTCGACCTGGCCTCTTCGGTGTCGTACTTCTTTTTCAGGGCATCTTAGGCCTCCTTCGTTGTCTTCATTATACTGTAGTAGTCATACAGATCATCAGTCAACCCATTTAAAATAAAATTCTTACAAAGAAAGTCTTTCTCCTCTCAGTCAACAGCTTCTTTTATCTGTTGTCCAGTTAGTTCTTCTAAAGGGACGATCAGCTTATCTTTAGTACAAGTTTTGGCAACTTTCTTGACGGTGAGAAAGAATAGCATATTTTTCTTCTACCATTTGAAGTTCGCTCCTTCGAACCGGAATAGACGGTTGAGGTTAGATATCATAACGTCATTGTTGCTAGTGAGGGTCATTGATGATGTGGCGAGAACCATCCTAAAATTGTTGGAAACGGCAAGACCCTTAGAACGATGAACAGCAAACGGTCAAGGCACAACGATCAAGCAAAAAACAAAAACCTGCAAAACAGAAACTCGTTATAGACTAAGTCGTGGAGCTCGCTCTCTTTAAGACGTTTCGTGACTTTGCCCAAGTGTGCAAGCAGGTCTGAAAATTGTCACGTGGTCCCCAAGATAAAATAGCCAAAGAAACCCGATAAAAAATGCACCGTTACCGACCGGAACACACACCCTTTCTAACCCACTGCTCGAAACACGAAAATGGAAGAGTTAGGAGAGAAAAGAGAACATTCGAATGGAATGAATGAAAGAATTCATGTTTTCGAACTACTAAAACCCACACCTTTTATAAGTCTTCAACGTGGAATGGTAGGGAGCGAAAAAGTCGGACTTTTCTTTTGTTTCTTTTTCAGTTTTAAAATTAGCTACACGCATGTGGGACGTCCACCGAACCCATATTGGTCTATCTCCTCACTCCCTCCAAAACATGGGTACCCTTTAGGGCCCAAACCCAAAACTCAAGATTGAAGTACATAAGATAGGCTTCTAAATCAAAATTTTCCAATGTGGGATTCTCCAACCAAAGGTTGGTTCCTTTTTATTTTTTAAAGTTAAATTTTCACCCAACATTTATGTTTCACAATTATATGAATTTCTAAAATTCCAAATGGGTCTTCCAATTATCAAAATAGATTTTCCAAATTGATTCAACATTTTTAAATTTTGTGGACGATGAAATTTTGTGAAAAAAATTTGGGGTATATATGAAATCTCGATGTCAATCCTGCCCGAGATTCCACGGAGAAAAGCTCAAATATATTAATTTCAGTATTAAGTATGCTCGAAATTTCACTGAGAAAGCTTAAATATATAAAATCTCTATGTTATTTTACTCGAGATTGTCCAAAAAAATTAATAAGTTGAAAAAAAAATTGATTTTTTTAACTACAATCTCGTGGTCGATCTCATCCCAGGTAGACAGAGAAAAACTATTTTTACGAGTTTTAAAAAATGCAAGTTTTATAAGCTAAAAACCTAAAAATGTTATTTCTGACAATTTCCTAAATTACTGTTTGGTTAGACTCTTTGAGTATAGTTTCCTCAGCTCAAAAAAATCCACTAAAAAAACCTATTTGTTGGTATCCTTCTTTTCTCTCCTCCAAATTATCCAAATCAAGATTTGCTCCCTTTCCTCTCTGACTTTAAAAATAAAAAATAAAATATTTTCAATCACCTTCCAAGTCATTGAAATTAGAGGAGAACCAATTTGTTAGGTGGAGATTTATGCTCCGTGGTATATCCACTACTTGGTGTTAGGGTTGACAACGAGACAGGATGTGGTAGGAGATGAACTAGTGCAATGTTCAAGAACCTAGTAGATGTTAGTACTGAAGTACGTGCCTGTGACCACTAAACTTAAGGGCAAATGTGGGTTTGGTGCAATAGTGCAATGTTTAAGGGTTTTTTTTATGAAGTCGTCGATGGTGGAGGGAGGGGAGGAGAGAGAGGGAAAATATTTTTAATTTTTTTTAAAATTTTAAAATTCCAAGTAAGTATCCAAAATAGTAATTAAATAGTTTAATTAAGGTGTGAAATGGGAATAAGGACCTTTTAAACCTATTTTCTAAAATTGAAGGATTAAAATGGCCAAATTTAAATTTCAAGGACCAATCACACCTATTTCTAAAAACTCAAGGACTAAAAAAAATCCCATAAAAAAGTTACAACTAATTGATGAATACTTTATATATATTTTTAAATTTGCTTGCCTCCTTTGAAAATGTTTTATTTGGGGGAAAGAATTAAAGAAGTAGGTTATTTATTTTGTTCCTTTTTTAGGGAAAAATAGTACAAGAAACGGTTAAACTAAATAGTAAATAGTACATTTTAAGTTGAACCTTTTAAGTTTAGCACAAATTGGCCCTACGAGCCATGTGAAAAATTTATTCTCAATTTGACTAGTTTCAAATTTTAATGAAAGCAAGGCACACTTCTGATTGTTCACCATGAAACTTGGTGTCATTTTGTTTAAAAACATGGTGTCTTCCGTTGAAAAATGTTAAAAACAATCCTTAGAATGATAGTTTGAAATTGAATGATTGAATATAAAATAATAATAATAATACATAATTTGAAAAGATTTTTTTAAATTTTATTATATTTTTAGAAAGAAAAAATAATTTTAATGAAGTCATTTAAGTATCGACATTTATATAATAAAATATTAATGAAAATAATTAAAAATCATATTTATTTTTAAAAACTGTTGTGGTAAATTTAACCTGTTCAATAGGACCCATGAGGTGAGCTAGAGAACCTAGAGGGCTCAAAAAGACCCATGAGATAATCTAATAGAGCTTAAAGAGAGCTCAATGGAGCCCGTAAAGTAAGCTTGGTGGAGCTTAGAGGAACTTAGGAGAAAGCTCGGAAGAACCCATGAGAGAGCCTAAGAGAGAGCTCACACTACAAGAAAAACACATTTCTTGACATTTCCAATTTTTATCACTTGAAGTTTTTATGAAAAAAAATGTCAAGTAGCATGTATTTTGATAAGAAAACGTTAAGGAAAATGAAGAAAAGCGGAGCTTTGCGATTTTTTTGGATTTTTTCACTCTAGCTTAAACTTGACATTTTTAAAATGTCAAGCTTGATACGTTTGTACTTCATTTTAAATATCAAGTATAATAATTATATTAAACCCCTTATTTTTTGTTTTCCATATGAGAAAAAAATAGAATATCAACATTCTTGACACTGTATTCTTTGATTTTTTTAAAACGTCAAGTGACACTTGACACGTTTTAAAAAACATCAAGAAACATTGTTTTTGTAGTAGTGTCAATGGGACTCGTGAGGTAAGTTTAGTAGAGCTCAAGAGGACCTATGAAGAGTCTAAGAGAACTTAGAGAAAGCTCAGCGGGGATCTCAGAATAGAGCTCAAGAGGATCCATGAGGAAGCCTAAGAGAGCTTAGAAAGAGTTCGGTAGGACCCATGCAGTGAGCTTAGTGGAGCCTAGGAAAGTCTAAGGAAGCTTAGACATGAGGAGCCTAAACTTAGAGCAACCTAGGAAAACTCAGTGAGACTTATAAAGTGAGCTTAGAGGAACCTAGGAGAGTCTAAGGAAGTTTAGGCATGAGAAGCCTACGTCTAAAGAGTTTAGAAGAGCCTAGATATGATGAGCTTGGGAGAATCTAAAGAAGGCCTAGACATGGGGTGCCTAAGAAAGCTCAGAGGATCCTAAGAGAACTTAGGAGAGTAAAAGGAAGCTTAGGCATGAGAAGCCTAAATGTAATGTTCCAGGCCTAGAATTCGGACCGTGATTTGGAACCTAATGGCTCCGACATTCCCTTGCATCCTTTGCAACCTAGCTACGTCATCCTTACTTGTCTTGAATGCTTCTAAAAATGAAAGTTGGTCCTTTCAGCATGTTTTGTCTTAACTCACATGCATTTTAGGAAAATTTCTAAGAGGTCGCCTAAACAAAATTAACTTTGGAGTTCCAATGATTGAGCCACCGAAAAGGAATGTGCACCTTGTTAGTATAGGTAGTATCTTTCAATTCTTTTAGGTCTTTCTTAAATATACTTTCATGTCCTCATGATCCCTCTCACTCAGATTGATCTCGATTCATTCATGTTCCCCTCATAAACTTGGATTGTTACACTAAGTTTATGGCAACCTAAGAGAGCTTAGAGAAGCCTAAGCTTAGAGGGGCCTAGGGAGAGTTCGGTTGAGTGATTAAAGTCGAAGTTGTCCATATTCATAATAGATAGGCCATGAAGTAGATGTTGAGATTTGAGTGGTGCATCCATTGCAGTAATAATGGTGTAACCACCCATCAAATTAACTCGATGATTCCAATAATTTAAGAAGGCAATTATGAGCTCGAGTGACCGTTACACTTTATCATTCTATATAAGCGACCAAAGTTCTTGATCGAAGGTATGCCTAAATACCCAACTATTTTTCTATTGTCTAGTTACTCAAAAGCAGAAGGCTGATTTGAGCGTCAGAGTATATGTTGCTAGACATTATACTGGTGTTCATTTGCTTCTGTTTTGCAGTCACTCAGATTTATTTTTTTAGATTTTCCTTCCTTAACAACCTTTCGAATATAAAACCTCTGTCAATAAAATTTCTAGATCCGTCACTAATTAAGATATATCTATAGTTAAAAGTTCAAATCTCCAACTCCATAATCATAAAAACTATATAAAAAATAAGATTAAAATATCATACTTTTATTCAATTTTTGTTAACACTAAATTTTCTCAATTTTAGTCACGTATTTTCAAAAAATCTTAAATTAGTCAATTACTTATTGTTGGATTTTTTTCAATTTTTTTTTTTTTTGTTATCAGTTAAAATCAGTTAACAATTTCACTTTAAATTTTTGAAAAGATATTTACATATCATTTCTTATAAATATTTTGCTAGAGTGGTGTACTGCTCTTGCTTTAATTCTTTTATGTGTTTTGATCAGTAGTATTCTTCCCATTTAGGAGATGATTCCTTTTAAATTTTAGACACTGTGGTAGTGGATCTCCTCTACTATTATTGAAGAGAGTATTGGTATTGGTTAGCTTTGGCTGTCTAATGAAGTTCTTTTAAAACAAATCATAAAATTTAATGAAAAATCAACGGCAAATATCAACTTATACTTTTTAATTTTTAAAATTTGGATGTTGTATTAATTTAAACCTTAAACTAATAATTATATCAATTTAAATTCTGAACTTCCAAAGTTGTATTAATTTAAATCCTAAATTAATAATTGTATCAATTTAAACCCTAAATTAATAATTGTATCAATTTAAACCCTAAAATTTTATAAATGTATCCATTTAAATTCTGAATTTTCATAATTGTATTAACTTAAATCTTCTGTTATATTTTATTTGGATATACTTATGAATGTTCAGGATTTAAATTGATAAAATGATTAGTTTGGGATTTAAATTGATACAATTCCCAAATGTCATGGTTTGAATTGGTATAACCTCCAAAGTTCAGGGTTTAAATTGATACAGTTCTTATTAATACAACTTCAAAGTTTAGGGGTATAAAATCAATGTTAAAAGTGTAAAATTTGAAATCTTGAGACCAAATTGAAACCATATTCACGTATAAGGATAAAGTTGTAACATTTTGAACCTAGAGATAAATGTGCAAGATTTTGAAATGTAGGGACCAAATGTAAACTAGATCCAAAATCTAGGGATAAAGAGTATTTTTTTTTTTTACAATGTGTTGTTTTTAAAATATCATTGTTTGTTGCTTATAGACATAAGTATTTATCTATTATTAATGACATTTTATTATGTTTGAAAATATTTTCAATAATTTTACTATTGGAAATAAATATCATTTTTTCAATAATTTATTTACCAACTATAATTATACAAAATAAAAAAATGTTTTTTTTTTAGATTAATTTTTAAATCTCATAGATCCGAGACCCGATCGACGCGATTTTTTAAAGAATATTACCGAATCATCCCCAATACCAACAGACACAGGCAGCCACATCCAAAAGGGTAAAAGAGGAAATAACATAAAATAAAACCCTTTATTTATTAAATCCTGCTAATAAACAAATTGGAATTTAAAAATTAAAAAACCAATTTCGATGACCATAATAGTCACTTGCCACTCACGCCCAGCTCTCGCCTCTCAAATCTGACAAAGAAAGAAAATATTGAGTTGATATTGCGCTTTCGAATAAATCTCTCTTTCGAGAATTTCACTCTCCGATTTGATGCATCAACTGCAATGAGATGAATGTCTACAGATGATTCAGCAGCGTTTAAGCTTCTCTTCGATTCTTCTCACTTTCTCTATTGCTTTTTTATGAAGCCTCCTTGGTCGATTCCTCCTGCCCTTCTTCTCTTCTGGTAATTTCCAATCCCAAATCTCTTATCATTGCTACTGATTCGCTCGTTTTCTGTTGATTGAGCTATCCAGTTTTGTTTTCGTTTCTCGATTCTTTATGAAATTGGAAGGGAAGTTCCTGCAACGGGGGTTTTTTTTTTTTTTTTTCGGTTTATTTCCGCTCGGATTTATGGTTAGAGTGTTGTTTTCAGGGACGAAATTGGACGCAATTCGAATGCTTGAGATTTAATGGGAATACGAATAGACGGTCAATATCTAAGTGGGAGTAATATGATTAATTGGTTTTAGTTGAGGAATAATGAGTATATTCAACGACTGAAGTTTGAATTGGAAATTTCTAGATTTAATTTGTTTGCCTTGAAAAACTCTTTAATGGACATTTAAGGATATATTTTAATTTTGAATATTTGTATTGGTAATTGAAGTTTCAACTGCCTTTTCTTTTTTTGCCTTTTTATTCAGAGTCTTATCTTTTTGGCAACTCGGATGACATAGATTTTCGTTGATGAACATAAAATTATGGATGTTCCCGAGGTTGAAGAAATATTTTTTGCTGCCGGTGATGCCAAGGTATGAGCTGAAATATATTTTCTGTTTCTTCTCATATGGTTGCGAATGAGTATTGATGACATTGTAACTAGCTTTCTGGTGCTTTTAGCCTGTTTTCTTTTGGTACATCCATATATTACCAGGTATATTATTAAAATAAATAAATAAATAAGAAAAGAAAGAAAAAGAACGTTGATAAGTTTGCTCTGCATATTAGTTCCAAGAAGACCTCCTATCACTTGTTTCTTTGTTCAACTCACAGAAGTTATGAACTGTAGGCTTGTAGCCGCATCTACCTGTCGTAGAAAGTAACTATTTTTCAACTCACAGAGGTTATATCAATCTATAGTTTTCTTCTTCGAAAACTATTATATGAAGACCTCCTATCACTTGTTTCTTTGTTCAACTCATAGAAGTTATGAACTGTAGGAACCATCATAGGTTGGCCTTAATGATAAATAAGGCAACATCTCCTTGATAGGATTAAGAGGTCATGGGTTCAATCCATGGTGACCACTTACCTAGGATTTAGTATCCTACAAGTTTCCTTTATGTCCAAATATTGTAGGGTCGGACGAGTTGTCCTATGAGATTAGTCAAGATGCATGTAAGCTGGCCCGAACACTCACAGATATCCAAAAAAAAAAAAATTATGAACTGCAGGCTTGTAGCTGCATCTATCTGTTGTAGAAAGTAACTATTTTCATTTAATACAGAAAAGTTTTCAACTTACTAATGAAACACTTTGTTTGCTCAAAATTCTTTTTTTTTTAGAAATCAAACTGTATACATAATTTTTAATGGCTTGACTGAAGTAATTGGCGCTGCTTTCTAAAATTGATGTAAAGGAAGAGCAGTTATATCAATTTACAGTGTCGGATCTTGATGGAAGTCTTACTTTGTTGGTATGCTTGGCTGTGACTAGGGGTGCTGGGATATGTGTGGAGTAAAGTTTCCTTGTAAATGTTAGTAGTTAATAAATTAAATTCTTTAGTTGTAATACGTTTATGGTGAATGTTACCACCATTTAAAGGAGTTTACAAGCGGTCAAACTACTTTAGTATAGAGATATCTGTTTTTACTGGATGCATATTATCTTTCCTTGGTAAGAATTATTTATTTCCACATTTTGCAGTTGCACGGAGAAATGTACAAGAAACTCGCTGCAATTTATGGCCAAGTTATGTCAATTTTCCCTTCCTTGGAAGCAGCACGACCTAGAAGCAAAACTGGTATCCAGGCTTTATGTTCATTACATGTAGCTCTTGAGAAGGCTAAGAATACTCTTCGGCATTGCTCAGAATCCAGTAAACTTTACTTGGTATGACCTAACAATTATCATTTTTCCAAAATTATCTTCTACAACTTTAGGTTAAATCACGAGGATTAGCCAACCAACGTATGAAACTAATATGCTCTACTTCCTTTTTCTTTTTCTAAAAGGCACTACGAATGTCATGCTTATGGGTTTGCATTTGTATGGCAGGCTATAACTGGAGATGCTGTTCTAGCCAAATTTGAAAAGGCAAGATGTTCTCTTGAAGTTAGTCTTATATGCGTTGAAGATATTGTCTCACAATCAATTGGATTTCAGGTGAAAATTGCTCTGTTTTAATTCTTCTTTTCCTTTCTCTTGTCATGCTTTTAAGTTTTTAACTGGACCTGTCTCCTGACATGATTAGAATGCTGTTCATATCCATTTTCATTGGGCAGAGTTTGGAAGCAGCAGAGTGAAATTTCATGATTTTGATTTTCAAAGCAACTTAATCTCGATTAATTATTTATTCTTCACTTATTCGATCACATAATGAACTCAATCACGTATAGAATCTTGGACACTTCAATCACTTGAATTTGGAATATGCTAAAAAAGCCTCATAGGCTTAGAGATGGCTTTTAGCATGTTCATAACTGTGTATCTAGTGTTTTGTTTTGTTTGACTTCAAATGTACAGTATCATCTCAATTGCTTATGTAAATGATACTTTTTCCAGATTCAGCAGATAGTGAACGAACTCAAGGACACTGTTTTCTTACTTGATCCGCTCGAGAAACAAGTTGGTGATGATATCATTGCATTACTCCTGCAAGAAAGAAAATTTGATGATTCCAATGGCCACAATGAGCTGGAGCATTTTCACCAGGCTGCCACAAAACTTGGAATTACCTCCTCCAAAGCAGCCCTGACAGAGAGGAGAGCTCTTAAGAGAATTGTAGAACGAGCACGCTTAGAAGAAGACAAGCGAAAGGAATCAATTGTAGCTTACCTTTTGCATCTGATGAGGAAGTATTCTAAGTTATTTAGAAGTGAGTTGGCAGATGACACCGACTCACAGAGTGGGTCAACTCCTTGTTCTCCTACTGTTCGATGTTCTCTTGAGGACAATGGACTTGCAGCAAATGGTCAAGTCTTTGAACACCAGCTTTCGAAGCTTAGTTCTTTTAATTTCAAGCCAAACTACAGGATATCAGGGCAGATGCCTCTTCCACCTGAGGAATTAAGGTGTCCAATATCATTGCAGCTTATGTATGACCCTGTCATAATTGATTCTGGGCAAACATATGAAAGGATCTGTATAGAGAAGTGGTTCAGTGATGGTCATAAAACCTGCCCGAAGACTCAACAGAGGCTTTCCCACCTGTCTCTGACACCTAATTACTCTGTCAAGGGTCTCATTGCTAATTGGTGTGAACATAACGGAGTTCCTATCCTGGATGGTCCACCAAAGTCACTTGATCTGAATTATTGGAGGCTTGCATTGTCTGATTCTGAGTCTGGTAAATCAAGATCTGTGGACAATGTTGGCTCTCACACGTTGAAGGAAGTTAAGGTAGTTCCTTTGGAGGAAAGTGGAACAATTAAGGTTGCTGAAGAAAATGACGCAGATGATAATACATACATGGAGGAGTCATCTGATTTTATTACGCTGGAGAGTTGTGTAAATTTTATGGCAGTATTGACTGAAGAGGGAGACTTGAGAAAAAAATGTAAGGTTGTGGAGCAGATAAGACTTTCATTGAAGGATGATGATGAAGCTCGAATTTTGATGGGAGCCAATGGCTTTGCTGAAGCACTTATGGACTTCCTAACTTTAGCTCTTATTGAAGAAAATGCTGATGCTCAGGAAACTGGAGCCATGGCTCTCTTCAATCTTTCTGTCAACAACAACAGGTCTGTACTGTTTATCTAAGCCTACGTTTGAAAATGAAAGTAGATTTCAGCTATGAGGTAGACTGAATAGTGCCCGATCTAACATCTTATCTGAATAATTGTCTGCATATTTCATGTTTGTGCCGGGGAAATCATGGTGGAATCACATGTCACTGAATTGCTTGTGACTTGCATCATGCATATCAATTATTATCATCTCATATTTCTCGCTTCTAATGATGGAGTCTGATTATATATATATATATATACACACGTGATTTTCATTTCAAGTTTAGTCATTTGGGATATAAAATTGGTAGAATCTATTGGATGATTGGATGCTGGTTGAACCCCTGGCCCTCTCTCCTTTTCTCTCTCTTAAACAGCCCAATGACAGTTGTGATTTGTGAATTTCTTCAGAAACAGGGAAATGATGATAGCGGCAGGTGTAATCTCGTTGTTGGAGAACATGATTTTGAAATCCAATTTACATGGACCTGCAACAGCCCTTTATTTGAATCTTTCCTGCCTCGAAGATGCCAAACCTATCATTAGTTCGAGTACAGCCGTTCCTTTCCTGATCCAGCTGCTTACTTGTAATGGTGAATCCCAAACCAAGCTCGATGCACTTCATACCCTTTATAACCTTTCAACCACGCCCTCCATCATTCCCGTTCTTCTTTCCGCTGGTATTGTCAATGGACTCCAATCCTTTCTCGCAGCTCCTAGCGACAGCATGTGGACAGAGACTTCCTTAGCTATCTTAATGAACATAGCTTCAAGCCAGTTGGGAATAGAAGAAATAACTTCAGCCCCAGAGCTCATCAGTGGGTTGGCAGCAATCGTGGATGCTGGCGAACGTGCCGAGCAGGAGCAAGCTGTATCATGTTTGTTGATTTTGTGTAGAGGGAGTGAAAAATGCAGTCAAATGGTCTTACAGGAAGGAGTGATTCCAGGATTGGTTGCGATTACGGTAAATGGAACTTCAAGAGGGAAAGTAAAAGCTCAAAAACTTCTGATGTTGTTTAGGGAGCAGAGGCAAAAAGATACTGATATCATTCAACAACGAGATGGAGACAGCGACAAAGCCATGGCTGCTCCAGATTCGAAGCCATTATGCAAATCAGTGTCGAAGAAAAAGATGGGGAAAGCGCTAAGCTTTTTTTCGAAGAGCAAACGATTTTCACTGTACCAATGTTGAGCTCATCATCCTTGTAAATTCTGCTGTATCATATGTATGTATATTTCTTTTTTGTCCCACTCTTAGTTTGGTTTTCTCGGTTAGCTTTTCTTTTCTAATAGGACTAGCAATGTACAGGTTTCTGTAATTAATGATTTCTTATCATTTTCTCTATTGTTTGAGTAGAACATGTTTATGTAGAACAGATTCCATTTCTTAGTTTACTTACCACTTCTGTTGCTATTCTATAGCAGATTTTAATTTAATTTGAGTGGGTTAAAGTAATCATTCTCTGTAGAAAATAATTTATTTAAATTTAATTGCTTTAAGTGGTATTAATTCAACTATTATTTAAGTGAACTAGTTAATTAACACCGTTTTATTATCTAAAGAATAAAATATTCATCTACTATGTAGAAAACGAAAAAAAATCTAAAAAATTGATCTTTTGGACCAAAATACCTTTTAAAATTTCAGATAATTACATCAATAAAATTTCATACTTCATTTAGTTTTAAAAATTTTTGTATCTTGATTAGAAATGGACTTCATATAATTTCCTTCTTTCAATGAAGAAATGGAATTCATATATATATATATATTTTTCTTTCAATGAAGATGTGATTTGACTCAAAATCAAATGGAATTGGGTTTTGAATCTAATTGGTCCTCAATAAACTAGTTAATTGCGCTTCCAATTTCTGTTTTCCGCTCTTCCCATTTCCAATTCCCATCTATTTCATGTATTTCTTTTTTTAAAAAAAATATTGTTTTGTTGATTGACGGGGTGGATGTCAAAAAATAGATCAATCGTGAATTTGTTTTACTGGAAGACAAAGAAAATGAACAATTGTGTGGTGTCAAGTTCACACATTCTGACACTCAAGTCAGTCTCAGATTTGTGAGTAACTCGAGAATAGAAAATTGTTTGAGATTTTAGGCGTACCGTCGACTAATGACTTGTTCGTTTATATAGGATGGTAATATGTAATCGAGGTTTGGACTCATAATTTTTCTTAAATTTTTTAGCCTGCTAAGGTAATACCTGTTGGGTAGTTACATCATCACTATAACAGATGGTTAAGTGCACCACCCATTCTCCTTTATAGCTCGTCCGTTGAGAATTTGGATAGTTTCAAATTCAATTACTCTAAGGTCTCCCATGGGTTATATGAGGTCTTACAAAAATCTCTCATGGGTTCTCTAAGCTCACTCTAGGCTCTTTTCATAGTCTACACTTTCCTCATGGCTCTTTCTATGGTCTAAACTCTCTTCATGGGTCCTCTGAGTTCATTTAGGCTTCCTCATTGGTTCTCTGAGCTCACTTTAGGTTCTTCTTAGGTTTTTCTAAGCTCCACTAGGCTTCCCATGAGTCATCTAAGTTTCACTAGGCTTCTCCCATGGGTCCTTTGAACTCCACTAGGTTCTTTTATGGTAAAGCTGATTAAAAGAGAGAGAAAAAATATATAACTCTAAAGTGGAAGGAATGCTTATAAGCTATATTTTTTTAAAAAAAATATCAAATGGTTATCAAGCACAACAAAGTAATTTTCTAACTAATTGGGTCCATAGATTGAAACCAAAGGAGCAAAATCAACAAAGGCGGATGTATTATTATTATTATTTTAATCAATGAACTAATATGCATAATATTACCATAAATTTAATTAGGTACTTGTCTTATTTATAACACTTTTAAGATTGTATCAGAAGCTTTTTCAATCATTTTGAAATAAAAATTTGTATGGAAAAATGTTAGAGGTAGATTTTCCTTATTTGGCTATGAAATTGTTTTAATTTTAAATCCAGTTGTATCTTATATTATTAGATATTGGATTTTATTTTACATAACAATTCTATATCTATATATGATATAGAGATAACTAGTAGACGTCGAAATGAAAGTACTACAACCAAATTGAAAAGTTTGATATCATAGAGGCCAAATTAAAGCATGATATAATCAAAACGAGGTATTTTTCCTTCAAACTTTCAAATCATTATATCTTATTAATACCTTGTGCTAGTGCTATAGTGTACTACTGCAGACACACATTTTGAATAATTTCATATGAAAATATTTATACCCAACATGAACGTAATTCAATAACTATAAAACTTATATTATCCTAATTAACTAATAATAATACGAACATTGATTCATGACTTAGGATCGACTCCATCTATTTCGCCTTCTTTTATTTCTCTTTTTCAACTTTAGACCTTCTTTCTCAATATCTCGGGAGATCTGACCATCAACATTTTCAATCGGGTCAGAATTACACTCTTTTTCCATTTTCTTCTTCTTCTTCCCATTGACGAATTCAACGACAGATTCAAGTGCCACATCAGCATCGTCGCTTTTCATGAGCTCCTCTGCAATTTCTGCAGGCGTGACCTCCACCTCCATTATAAGGTCTTGGATTTCTTTGAAACGTTGATGGTGATTGATTTGCAAATAGTTAGAGGCTAGAATTTCAAATCCAGAAGGAGTCAAATAAGTCATGTGCACGTGCATATCCATGCGTCCTGGTCTTAACAATGCGGGATCTAATTTTTCCTTATGGTTTGTTGTGAAAACTATTATTCTTGCATCGCCACAACTTGACCATAACCCATCTATGACGTTTAATACTCCAGACAAAGTCAACTGCATTTACACACAAAAACATAAAATTTAAAAAGTATATCTCATTTGGTAATCATTTCGTTTTTGCTTTTTTTATTTTTGAAAATGAACATACAAATACTCATCTCACCTTTATTATCAACTCGTTATCGATATTTTAAAAAATTAAGTTAAATTTTGAAAACTTTTTTTTTTTAAAATTTGAATTTGATTAAGAACTCAACTCTTACCTTTAAAAAATATATAAATTATGATAAGAAATGCAGAGAAAATAGACTTAATTTTAAAAAATCAATAACAAAAAATGAATGAGCGAACAGAGTTTTCAAAATTCATTTTGCTACATAACAATGTTTTTTTTAGTTTCTATATTTTATATTTTTTATTTGTATGTTTATTTTTTTCATAATTAACGTTGAAAAAACACTTTTGTAATTTACGTTTTCATATATATATATATATAAATTTTTCACATTTTTTTAAAGAAAAAAATTGAATTTCGAGTCTGATTCTATAAACAAAAACAATGATTTGTAAACTATATCTTTTTAAATTTTTAAAATTTGACTTGTTTTTTAAAAACATTAGTAGAAGATAGCAAAAAAAAAGATTTAGGTTTTCTTTGGTAACAATTTTCTTTTTTATTTCTAATTTTTGAAAAATGTGTTTGTTTTCTCAAATTCTCATATTTCTTATATAAACCTTTGAAATGTTAGCTAATTTTTAAAAATAAAAATTAACTTTTAAAAACTATATATATATATATAAACCAATGGATATAATTTCAATTTGGGTTTGATTTTGAAATTATTCTTAAAATTTAAACAACAAATCATATAAATCAATGGATAAAATTGATGTTTATAACTTATGCGGTTAATTTTCACAAATCCAAAATGAATGGTTACTAAATAACACCTTAATCTTAAAGAAAATACAAAAAAAAAAAATCAAATGGTATCTAAATTAGTCTTTGGCTTCTAAAATTTGACTTTCATTTTAGAAAGTGGATAAGAAAATCTAGAAACTTATTATTATTTTTTTTTTGTTGAAATATTAGAACTTATGATTTAACTTAATTTTATAGTTAAAGTACCATTTTGATCTCTATATTTTGAAGTTTATTCAATTCTAATATATATACTATGTACTTGCAATAAAATAATGTTAGTTTATTATTGATTTTGAAAAACTTTTTGTAATCTATGACATTTTATTATAAATTTTAAAAACATATCCACTATTTTATTGTCGGGAAGAAAATTATTATTATTATTTAATAAATATTAATAAAAACTAAGTCTAAAAGATTAAATTTAAGATTCGTAAAATTCAACCTAATTTTATTATCATAATCAAGTAAATGTTGTTTCCAATTTTGGGGTGAAACAAATTGGGTCACCTGGCTGTCACCGCCGTCACGTCCGCCATTTGTACGATCGTGAAGCTCAGCGCTGCAATCAATATCCTCAATAACAAAAATGGACCTATCGGCAGTAGACAACAGCATCGTCCTAAGCGCCGAGTTAGTCTGAACACTGGTAAGCTCCAAATCATAAATATTAAACTTGAGATAATCCGCCATGGCCGCAACCAAGCTCGATTTCCCCGTTCCCGGTGGCCCATAAAGAAGATACCCTCTTTTCCAAGCTTTCCCAATTCTCTTATAAAAATCCCTTCTCCTCATAAATCTATCCAAATCATCCATCAATTCCTTCTTCTTCTTCAAATCCATAGCCAAATTCTCAAAACTACAACTGTTCTGCAAAACAATCGAATCCCCAATCGCATATCCTCCCATTAATGCATAAAGCTTCACCACTCTGTTTTCTTCCTCTATGGCTTTTGCTCTGTCTAGAATGTACTCAAGGTAAATCTTCATCACCAGATCTGATAATCAGGATATCAAAATGTTATTTATATGTTATTAATGTTTTTTTTAATCTAATTGCAGTATTTTTCATGGTGTTCAAATGACCCTAATAATCCGCACTACCTAACACAAATCATAAGATTGGATTGGATTGATTTTTTTGGTTGGATCATGAATTGAATAAAAAATATTTAAAATTGACTCAACTCAATTCAAATTAAATATATATATATTAGAAGGGATGAATTTATAAATTTTTTATGTTTTTCTTTTAAAAATATTTTTTTATAAAGTTTGTTATAGATAATATAGTTATTTTATAGTAAGAATTTAGTTTTATGAAATTCTAGTTATTAAATATGTGTGATAGATAAATTTTGAATATTTTAATAATTTAATATTTTTTATTTTTTATTTTTGTATAAATTAAAAACAGCATTTTCAAAATTAAACATTTCAAAATAAAATCGAACACGTCCATAGATAATATTTGGATGTACTAACCTTTGTGCTTCTTGTCGAAGCTGATTTGGTAATGCCGTTTTTCAATTGTTTCGGATGTTTGAGTAGCGATATCGAAGTCGAAATAAGTACTCTGTTTTTCAGTGGAAATCAATTCCCAAGCGATTTCAATTGTTTCGAATACGTCGATAAGTACGTCGCCTTTGTTCATTTTGAACGTTAAATTGGTCTCGCCTGGAGCCTTGGAAGCCTTGAGATGCTTGAGAGATTGAGAGATTTTTGTAGAGAGGTAAGTTTCGGATGCTCTGAAAAGCTCGTTAATGGCGATTCCGTTGTTTTCTTCGACAATGAGAACGATCTGAGAGGAGATTGAACCAAAAATGGCGCTGAATTTGGAGGAGATTTGGTCGCGGAGTTTTTGAGGAATGAATTGGGAGATGATTGAGTGGGTTTCGGAGATCATTGTTCGAGCGATCATTGTTGAAGCGGCGAAGGAAGTGTAAGCTGAAAAAACAGAGGTTGTCGATGGCATGTTCGCTAGAAACGGCATTTTTGTTTTTGGATTTTGGTGGGGAATCAGGGCTTGGGTTTTATATGGTGAAGGAGATGGGATTTGCTTGCGGTGGAAGCTGCAGCTTGGCTTTGGTTTGGTTTGGTTTGAAGTAATGAAACGACGGCGTTTTGGGTTTTGGGTTTTGGGAGAACGTTATTAAACTTCTCTGAGAAGCGTTGGGGATTTGACGAAGAGACGGGTTGACTTGACATAGTCAAATGGCGAGGTAAGGTTGTAATTGTAAGAACACTTAGACTTCTCCTGCAAGTGTCCAAAGCACTTCTTTTTTATTAGCTACAACTTTAGATTAAATAACAAAAAAGTTTGACACAAATGGAAGATTGCTCAACATGATTTTGTGAAACCACACTTGGAAGAAGAAGAACCACATCTCCCCTGCCCCACTAGCACACTTAGAGAGAAAATAGGAGGAAAAAAAGTTACAACTCCTACCTAAAATGATTTCTAAAATAAAATAAATTTTATTTATTTATTTTCATAAATCAATTTAATATATATTTATATTATAACTACCTTATCATATAATATATATTAAACTATATGTTATATCGAATATAACACATAGTTGATATTTAATATAAATCTCATTTATATTAAATTTAATTATATGAATCAAATTCATATAATTAATATTTGAATTATATTCAAATTTTTATTTCCTCTTAAATAAACTTTATATTATAATGTATCAAATACATTATAGTAATTATATCATATATAATCACATTAAATTAATTATATCACATATAATTAATTTTCTTAGTTAATTTGAACCATTCAAATTAACCCAAAAATTGATTCTCATTAATTCACATTGAGTTACAGAGGGGACCTCATGGACTTGTAGCTTGAAGCTTCAACAGTACATGAATAATTAATTAAACTTCTTTAATTAAATTGTTCACCATCCGTTAACTGTCAGACACTCCACTAAAGACCGACAGTTGCATTCTTCACACTACAGATATATTTTTGTGTCCATTTGATATAACCAGTCGACAGTATGATGACCCTTCACAAATTGCTCGTAAATACGACTAGCCAAAATTACTATTTTACCTCTGTTATTACATCTAACTTTTTAAGTACCACTGATCCCTCCAAGGAACAATAAATCATAGTCCAATTATGATCAAACCCTTTTCGAGCCAGGAGAGAGTGTCGTGTCACATTGTTCAAGCCCCAGAATCAGCCCTTAAGAGAGTAATTTATCTACTTACCCCGATGTTGGGGAAGGAGTGAATTCCTTCTTGTGTAGCTGTGTTCCCAGCTCCTCAATCAGACGAATCCCCAAATTGGTAGGCTTGTTGAGTCGACGATCTGACCATTCTTATCCATACAAATCAAAGAACCGCCTTCATAGGTAGAAGTTCACAACTCACTCAAAATTTAGGTCATGTCATCTATGGTCATCTTAGTGAAATGTAAGTCTCTATTATGAACGATGTTATATAATGAGACTAGTCATTTCGTGGTCCAGTCTTATACAAACTCCTTTGTATAGAATATCCCCGTTCACATATCTCCACATGAATGATCAAGATCATATCATTTGTAGCACTTTACAACAATTGTAACATCTACAAAACGGGTCATACTCGTAGTGTCACCAGGATAAGGTATCTAGCCTTATCCATCTACTACAAACCATTTAGGTTATCACTTAAACATGATCCACCCGTATATCTCTACATACATGTTTAAGCTACAAGATCACCTTGGATCTTGGTTTATTGGTTTGTGGTTAATGCAATTAATTTTTGAAATAAAACATCATATATTTTATTACATAAATAAAATGTTTTAACAATACAATTACAAGCTATAGAACCCTGCGAGATTTTGAGCATCAACCCCAACACTATCCTTATCATTGGGGTCCTTCGGTCTAAGAATGAGTTGTAGTAGTCTCTCACCACTTGTTTCTCTTTCTACTATTTTCTTGGTTATCCACAACCCAGTTATCAAATTAAAATCATCTCAAGAGAATGTTACCTTATTCCCTAGTATGTTGAATGATATAACGTTTGGATTCACATTCGTTACCTCCCTCAACAGAAAATAGTGAAAAGGTTGCCTATTAAATACAAGATCTACGTCTAACAGTGGACCAAAGCTCGTTGTCCTAAACATTCTCGTCTACTCTTCTGTCAACTTATTCCTAATAACCAACGCAGTTTTGTGGACTTGACAAAAAACTGTAATAGGGAAATATTTCTCAGCATGGACAACCATCTTAGCAACCTGTAACAAACGTATACATTACCACAATAAGTAAACAATCGTTAAAACAACTAATGATTGCATAATAAAAACTAAATGATCCCATAATAAAAACTAAACGATCATATAACAAATAACTAAAAGATCACATAACAAATAACTAAACGATCGCATAACAAAAAACTAAACGATCGCCGTAACAGAAAGCTAAATGACCGCATAACAAATAACTATACGATCGCATTACAAATACCTAAATGATCGTGTAACAAACAACTAAACGATCATATTACAAAGAACTAAACGATCGTATAAACAAAACTAAACGATCACACATCTTTATCTAAATAATCGTTTACATTTCTTTAACTAATCGTTAAAGAATACTAAACACTCGCCTAGTATTATCTAAATGATCGATTAAGAATGAATACATGATCATTTAACAAAAGGTAGCCACAAACCCTTTGCGAACCCTAAATGACCGGCGAGAACCCTAAACGAATACAACATGCATTCAAAGAGAAGAGTCACATACCTTTCAGAGATCGACGATGGTGGAAACTGTGCACAAACGATCGAAGACGACAAGAAAAAATGAGAGAAACTTGAGAGTCAAAATCGCGTAGTGAGAGATGTAAGCGAAAAAGTGGTGTGAACGATCCTTCGTAAAGCATTCGTAAAGCAGTTCGAAGAGTTTTTTAAATTGGGGGTAAAATTGGTATTTCACATGGGCAAAAGGTCAGTCATAGATAAGTCTAAGAGGTCATTCATAAAAAAGTTTTTGAGATTTGGGTCATTTTGTGAAATTTTCTCATCATGTGTCCAAAACTAGACGTTAGACACAAACATAAATAATATTAAATTCATTTTCTTTTTAAAACCAATCCATACATAAAAAAACCCACCATGTGTCTCTTCTCCATTGCTGTAGGTGGTACATTTCAATTGGTCAACTTTGATGAGAAAAATTTTACCACATCAACGACTCGGGATTTTTCCATTAAATTTGTTTCGGCTATATCTTCTTCATTTGAACTCCAATTTGAGTGATTCAAATTGTGTTGGAATTTTTGTTTCGAGCTCTAAGCAATAGACACTTCAAAACACTCATATTATTAATGAATAAAAGCAGGTTCATTATCATTAAAACATTAATTAATTAATTAGTTTGAGATACAGGGTCAAAAAACTTACAATCTCCCCTTTTTGGTGATGACAAACTACTTAAAAAAAATGAAATCTAAAGTGGTGTGTGATATACAATATGAACCTGAAACACAATCAACACACATACACAAATTCAATTCAATTGAAAACAATGATTATTCCAATAATAATATATTTTCATTTTTCTTATTATGTCTCCCACTTTTGGAATAAATAAAAAAAAGACAATTAAGAAAAATAAACAAAGACACGTGAAAGCTTCCTCTAAAAACACAAGCACATTCATTGTATTTCTTCTCCTATCGCCGTGTCTTTTAAAAAAATATATCACTAACAACATTTTAAATTCAAGAGGCTTAAAAAAGAATTAACCAAGCTCAAGCTAATTCTATTTAAATCCAATTTCACAAATTTATCCCCTTTTGAAATCAATTGAACGCTTCCCCTTAATAAGGGACAAAAAGACATTTAGCACAATGTTCAACTTGAGGGCATAAATATCAAATAAGATTTCAAAACATATTTTTAACTCTCCGGACAATTACTCCCCTTAAAAGGATAAACAATATAAATAAGAGGGGCACACAACAATAAAACACTATGGAGAATCAATATCACCAAAATATCAAATATTATAAAATAAATACCGATCGTTGAAAATCAAATAATGATACCAAATAAAAGCAAAGCCACATTAGCAAATCAATGCTATCAAATAAGTGTAAGCATGGTAGCAGAACAAGTATATTTATACTAATCTTGAATAAAATGCTAACGATGATCAAGAAAGTAAATCAATTCAAATACACCCCTTACGAAAAGGAATTTAACAACCCTTCCAAACAACATACTCAAAATTAATTTTTTTTTAGAGACACCAAGAGATATTTATCTAATAAATCAAAAAATAAATGTTAGCAAATATGAAATTTTCTTTGTTGTATTTAAGCAGGTTTTTTAGTTGATCCAATTTAAATTAATTTCTCATTTGAAGTTGAAGTAACAATTACTTCTTGAATCACACCTACAATGAAAAAGTTAGGCATATACAAGGGGTGACTTTAACAAAACTAGTACTCTTAGAAGTAGATGGACAATTTTCATTCACATAGCTTAATCTCCTTTTGTCATTCAAAGATTTACCCATATCAACAATTTTATCTAATTTTGGTGTATCAATAGTCAATTTTTTAATACTCTTTTGCAATTTCAAGCTCTTTAATACCAAGCAATTATTTCTCTTTAAGCACATTCAAAAGATTATTCTTCTCACCAACATCACATTCAAGAAATTTAATTTTGTCCATAAGATAAAATTTCTCTTTTTCTAATGCTATATTGCTAGTTTTCAAATCAACAATTTTATCTTTCAAACTAGCAATTTCACCTTGTAATTTCAAAGAGAGAAATTAAAGTTTCTCATTTTTATCTTTCAAATCATTTAATTCAATTTTCACTTCACAAGATTAAGATTTGAATCCACCATTCTCTTTTTCAAGAAATGTAATTCTTTCATTCAAAGCACATTTCTCGTCATCACAAAATTTACCAATATGCAAAACATCATTAGTAGCTTTCTTTTTCAAACAATCATTTTCATCTCACAAAGATTTATTTTCATTAGATAATGCCTTAAAATTTTTTGATAGTTTTAGATATTTAGAGCTAACTTTTTCTAAATCATGTTGCATACTTTCAAATGCATTACATAGCTCATCATAAGATAGCGATTTGTGCCTTACCTCATGTTCATAGTCGTTTTTCAAATGGGTCATCAAGAACAAAGAGAATTTATCACAATTTTCTTTCTCTACTTTATGGATTTTTCCTTGATTTTGAGAATTTTAATTCTTCTTCACATTAAATAAATTAGTAGTACAAGGAGAATTTTCCACACTATACAATTATCAAGAAGATTCCAAATGCATATGCATAATCAAAATGTAAAATTGTATCACATACTTTTCTATCCAATGCACAATATATGATATTTATAGCTTTGACATTAAAAGTAAGCAACTCATTATTCAATTGCAGTTTTGACAAATCAGGCTCACAAACATATACAATGTTAAAATTTATAGCAAGCATAATAGTTTTCATTTTATTTCTCCAAACATCATAATTTTACTACCTTTAAGGAATGAAGGTCTATCAACACAATGATCTAAAGTTGCTATAGCTCTAGCAATTAAGCTTTTCAAAATATTAATAAGATACTTTATATACCAAAATAATATTTAAAAAATGATTTATGTAGAAGAGCTCCTTGCTCTGATACCATTGTTGAATCGGTATGACAACCCTAGAAGGTGAATATTGTTTAATTAAAATTTTCCTAGATATACTCAATTTAAACTAATTAGATAATTTTTAAATTAAATTAAAAATATCCATAAATAACAATATTGATAAAAAAAAAAAAAAAGTATGCGATAATCTATTCAATTAATATCAACCAACAAGAGCAAATAATTAAAATTAAGTGCAAAAATAACTAGGAAAGATTTAGAGAAGAAGACATCTTAATTTTTATAGTAGTTCAGTCAAACGCAACCTAAATCCATTTTTCCAAAGAGTCTCTTGGGACTTTGATTAAAAAATATTCTTTGACTCTTTCTACATATGAGAGTCGAACCGCTACTTTGCTTCTTTTTTGGGTTCAAGAACAAACTCGATCCTTTCCACGGGTTAGGATCCAACCGTTACAATGTTTTTTTTAAGCTTTAAATCACACAATAAAATTCTCTAAAAACAATTGATATACAAGTTTGAGCTCAAATACTTTAATCCTCACAATACATAGAAAATTCTCTCAAGAATAAAATGAAAAGTAAGAAAATTGGAAGCTTGTAAATAGAGTAACAATTGTGGTTTTTTTTTTCTAATTTTGGGAATTGTAAAATGTAAAAAAGTTGAAATAATTTTGGAGAAAAGGAATATAAAAAGAGAGGGAAGTGGGGGTAAAAAAATGGATTTTAGTTTGGGCCATTGGATTGTTCAAAAAGTTAAATTGAATGATGGAGATTTAAACTCAACTAGTCATTAGACACAAACAAACTATAATATAATTCTTCATTTGAACTTCGATTTGAGCAATTCAAATTGCGTTGGAATCGTTGTTCCGAGCTCTACACAATAGAAACTTCAAAACACTCAATTTGTTAATGAATAAAAGTAGGTTTGTTATCATCAAAATATTAATTAATTAATTAATTAAAGTTAATCAATTTGAGATACAGGGCCAAAACATCAACAACTTTGACATTTTAGGAACAACTTCCAAATCTGTCAAAAACTTCTTAAGCCATACATCTGAAGGAAATCAAGCATAAGGATTTCCATGAGTAGCGGAAGGGATCATTTCAAATTCCATTCGAATTGAACATAAACAATTACAGTCAAATACAGAAACTAACAGGTCATGCATATATACGAAATTACAACATGCTACCATAGGAATCAAGGGATAGAGTATGCATACCTTAGAAGAACCATTCTTCAAGTGTCCCTCGATCAATCTACAATGCGTAACACAACCCTCGAATGCAACGAACAGAACTCAGCATGAACACAACGAACACAATGATCGACCAATAGCTCCTCGAAACCAATCGAGTCCAACTCGATCCACGAATTGAGTGAGGACGCCACCACAATGGTTACCTTGGTATTCTCGGTGTGAGAATCCAGAAGTTGTGGGCTATGTATGATCTTGGCTTGAGGAAGAGACTAGAGGACTACGATCAAGTAGACAATCAAGCAAGTGGAAGATAAGTCACTGTCTATTGTATAGACGATGTGCTCGATCGTTTAGTAAATGGCAGCCTATCGTATAGACTATACTACTCGATCGTTTAGCTATGATTAGTTGAAAGACTATCACATAGTCAAAGTTGCACGATCGTTTAGTCTCTAAACACTATCACTTAGTGAAACACTTTCATTTGATAGCTTAATCTGTGAGTTCTTTCTGAATCAAGTAAGTACTAAAATTAGGAAAACAATTTTCTTTTTAACTCACGGTTACCATAAAACCACTAATAACCTCCCACTCAATCGATTATTAAAGAAAAAGAAATTAATTATCATAATTAATTTATTATAAATAAATATGATAATCAACTTATCATATTATATTTATAACCTATAGTTTTAATATTTCATCTCATGAAACATACAAACCATAGTTCTTTTTCTATTTTATGGTACTTAATGTAAATCATATTTAGATTAATTCCTCCACTTGATATAACTCATACATCACACCAATTATATCACATTAATTGGATTTCCTCTTGTTAATTTGAATACTTCAAACTAACCCCAAGAACTGATTCTCAATTTGAATCCATTGAGCTACCAAAGGAACCTTATGGATCTGTAGCTTGAAGCTCCAATGGTACGTGAATAACTGACTAAACTTTTTAGTCACGGGATCCACCATCCGTTAACTGTTGGGCACTCCACTAAAGACTGACAGTTGCACTCTTCTCACTACAGATATATTTATGTGTCCATATCAACCAATCAACAGTGTGATAACTCTTCACAGATCACTTGTAAGTATAGTTGGGCCAATTTACTGTTTTACCCCTATAGTTACATCTAACTCTTTAAGTACTGATTTCTCCAATGAATAATAAGTCATAGTCATACTATGACTGGATCCTCTCTTCCAAATAGAGGATGTGTCCACTATGTTCAAGACCTGGAGTCAGCCCTTAAGGGAGCAATCTATCTACTTATCTCTATTTCGGGGAATGAGTGAATTTCATCTTGTGTAACTGAGTTCCCAGCTCCCCAACCAGACACCACTGATTCCTCCAATGAACAATAAGTCATAGTCATACTATTACTGGATCATCTCTTCCAAAGAGAAGATGTGACCACTATGTTCAAGACTCGGAGTCAGCCCTTAAGGGAGTAATCTATCTACTTACCTCTACTTCGGAGAATGAGTGAATTACATCTTGTGTAACTGAGTTCTCAGCTCCCCAATCAGACAAATGCCCAAAAAGGTAGGTTTGTTGAGTTGGCAATCTGGCTACTCTCACCTATACTAATCAAAGAACCGCCCTCATAGGCAAGAGTTCCCAAAACACTCAGAATTAAGGTCATATCATCTATGGTCGTTTTTGTGAGATGTAAGTCTCAAGTATCAACGGTGTTATATAAAGAGAGTAATCATCTCATGGTCCGATCTTATACAAACTCTTTGTATAGGACACCCCCACTTGCATGTCTCCACATGAATGGTCAGGATCAGACCATCTGTAGTAGTTCACAACACTTGTAAACCTCTACAAAGGGAAAGTATCCATGGTATCACCAGGATAAGGTATCTCTCATTTATCCTTATACTACAGACCTTTTAGGTTATTACTTAAGGCATGATTCACTTGTATATCTCATATACATGCTTAAGTTTACATACAATAACCACTGATTTTTGTTTATTGGATATGAGTAAATGTAAATAAAATAACTCTTATTTTATTAATAAAAATGTGTACAAAGTTTATAAACTACGAGACTCTGAAAGAATTAGGATACCAATCCCAACAACATCCTCCTTGGCAGCTTCACAAGCCGTTATATACTGCCTCCATGGTAGAGTTAGCAATGCAACCTTACTTCGTGCTTCTCCACACTACTGCTTCTTCATTAAGAGTGAAACTAATCTTGATATAGATTTTTCTTGGAATCCCTAGCAGTTTTATAAGGCAGAATCATCATTCTCAACTGAATAGGTTTGTAAAACTAGTAAATCATATTTACCTTGTTTGACCTTCTTTTGCTCTGCCAAATACTTGGGATAGTTCCGTCCTAGTTGTAGTTGAAACGTTTTCCTTTGGCAACCTTGGCATTCCCACTCCTCTAGGCCGCAATAGGGTTAGCTTTATTTCCCTGACCTTCCTTTTTTTTTTTTTAATGTCAAATGAAAAAGGTACAAACTTTTCTTTAGAGGTCGAACCTCTATGGAACTTTTTAGAGGAAGTGATAATATTTGTGTCTCCCTTCTGTTCCTTGACTTTCATCAAAGATTAGTAAGTCTGTAGCTCATTGAGGATGGTGGTCAGGTTGTAGTCTAGCTTGTTCATAACAACGTTACTACAAAATTGAAGGAAACTTTCAGGCAGAATTTTCAAAATAAAGCTAACCTGACTGATCTCATCGGTGACAGTCTCATTCATTTCAGCCACATTAAAATGGACCTTCATGTTGAAAATGTGTTATGTAACAGATGTCCCCTTTTTCATGCGGGCATTGAAAATGAACTTCAGAGTGTCATGTTTGAGCTGTGAGGACAATTGTTCAAACATCTCTGGCAGTGAAACCATAATCTCGCGTGTAATGACTGTTAGGATGTATGCCATGTTGGGTTTTATGTCTAAAACTCGTGGCATGTAAATAATGGAACTTATTCTGAAAATTCAATAAAGGTGTTATTGAATAGATGTATCGCTTGATAGAAATCCAATAAACCTGAAAGTCCCTTGACTATTGGATGAGTACTTGAACTTTATGTGGAGACATAAAGGTGGATCAGGTTCGAGTAAATAGTCAAAATGATTTATAGTATATGGATAAGGTTAGGTACCTTATTCTGGTAACACTATTGGATGCGGCCTGCTCTGTAGTTATTACAAGGAGTTGTAAAGTGCTACAAACGAAGTGATCCTAATTCGCTCATGTTGGACATGAGGAGCGGGGGTGTCCTTGTACAAAAGAATTTATACAAGATCGGACCATGAAATGAGTCACTCTTACTTTATATCACTGTTTATTATTTAAGACAGGCTATTTCAAAGCGATGACCTAGGTAACTTGACCTTAATCCTAAGCTAACTATGAACTCTTGTTTATTCGGGATTACTCTTAGATTTGCATAGGTGAGGGTTGACTCAATAGCACCAGCTCAATAAGACTACTATTTCAGGGGTAAGACTGGATAGATAGTTGGGGACATAGGGTGCAAGAGGGAATTCACTCCTACCTGCTTTTAGGGATAGTAGAGAGGTTGTTCCCTTAAGTGCTGATTCTAGGTCTTGAACAAGGGATCCCACCCTCTCATTGACTTAGAGGGATTTGGTTTTGTTGATTGGATCACAAAATAATTATTCATTAGGGGATCAGTGGGGACTTAAGGAACAAGAGATAATTTCGGGGGTAAAACAGATATTTAACCCAACCATTATTACGAACAACTTGTGAAGGGTTAACTTACTAATCATGGTTATATCAAGTGGACATAATATATCTATAGTGTGGGGAGTTCAACTATGGGCTTTAGTGGAGTGACCTATTAGTTAACGAATGGGGGTTAGATCGGTCAAATGAGTTTAGCCGATTAATCTCAAATTGTTGGAGCTCATGATTTGTAGGTCCACGAGGTCCCCCTATTAACTTGAAAATGGATTAGCTCTAGATTAGCGTGATAAGTTAATTTGAAACGTTCAAATTAGAATCAAATGGAATTGAAGAATATATATTTAAATATAATTTAAATATATGAAGATGAATTTGTGTAAAAATTAATTTAATATTGGATATTAAATTAATTGGAATTATTTAAATTGTTTAAATAATTATTTATTAATTTTATTACAAAAATTAATTTATGAAGTTAATTTGTAAAATTAATAAATTTTGATTTTAGAAATAAAATATGATTTTAAAATCAATTTTGGATTTTGGAAATGGAATTACACAAAAATGAAAAATTAGATTTTTCATCTTCATCTTCAACTTGCTCACTAGGAACCCACCACCTTCAAGCTTCAATAACTCCAAGCATGAGCTACATCCCATGCAACAAATCTCTTTGCATGATAGTCTGCCATATATTGAAGAGATTAGAGTGAAGTTGAGGTTGAGCAACCGATAGAATTTTTCTAAAAAATTCTTGAAAATAAGGTGTTCTTCAATGGGTTGTGCAGTGAGCTTTCTCCAAATTCCCTTTGATTCCAGCTTATTTTGAGTCCCACAACTCACTCTAGAGCACAAAGAGAATAGTAGGGAAGATCTTGCGGTGGTCTGTACAAAGATTTGGAAGATTTAGCAGCTGAAAATCAAGATTTCAACAGTTCTTCAAAGATATGTTCTTGAAATCCATTAAACTTTGTTTAAGCATGTTTTCTTTTCTGCCAAAATTAATGAATTAGAGTGTTCATTCGATCTTGTTCGTTTCCACTGCATGCTGGTGCCGATCCAACATGTCCTAAAGTTTCATAGTTATATATTAGTTAGATCAATGGTTGATTAGTTTTATGCAACTTATGCAATAATCCATTAGACTAAGATACAGAGTTATCTTTTGTAACTTACTCCTGTATATAGAGACATACAAATGGATCATGTTTAAGTGATAACCTAAACGACCTGTAGTAGATAGATAAGGTTGGGTACCTTATCCTAGTGACACTGTGAATACAACCTACTTTGTAGTTGTTATAATTGTTGTAAAGTGTTATATGATCTGATCCTGACATTCATGTGAAGACATATAAGCGGGAGTATTCTATACAAAGAGTTTGTATAAGACTAAACCACAAAATGAATAATTTCTCTATATAACACCATTGATGGTAGAGACTTACACTTCACCAGGATGACCATAGGTGACTTGACCTAAATTCTGAGTGATTGTGAACTCTTGCCTATGAAGGCGGTCCTTTGATTTGCATGGATAAGAGTGTCCAGTTTCGCCGACTCAATATGCCTACCATTTTGGTGATTCGTCTGATTGGGGAACTGGGAACATAGCTACACAAGAAGAAATTCACTCATTCTCTATAGTTAGAGAAATTAGAGAAATTTTTCCCTTAAGAGCTGATTCTAGGGCTTGAACAATGTGGCACCACACCCTCCCCTACTCCGAGAGGGGTTTGGTTATAGTTAGGCTATAACATATTGTTCATTAGAAGGATCAATGGTACTTAAGGAGTTAGATGTAACTACAGGGATAAAACGATAATTTTGGCCTAGCTATATTTACAAGCAATTTTTGAAGGGTCGATGTTGTTGATTGGTTATATCCAATGCACACAAAAATATATTTGTAGTGCGAATGGTGCAAATATCGATCTTTAGTGGAGTGACTGAAAGTTAATGGAAGTTGATTAATTTAATCAAAGAGTTTGATTAATTAATCGAGTACCATTGGATCTTCAAACTATAGGTCCATAAAGGCCTCTCGTTAGCTTAACAGAGATTAAATGAGAATCAATTTTGGATTAATTTGAATTGTTCAAATTAATTGAGAAAATTAATTATATGTGATAATTAATTTAATTTAATTATATATGATATAATTACTATAATGTATTTGATACATTATAATATAAAATTTATTTCAGAGGAAATAAATATTTGAATATGATTCAAATATTAATTATGTGAATTTGATTCATATAATTAAATTTAGTATAAATGAGATTTATATTAAATACCATGCATAAATGAGAGAATGAAAACTGTAGGTTATATTGTATTCGATACAATATTAAACTATAGGTTATATGTTATATTTGATATAACATAAAAGTTAATATATATATTATATGATAAAGTGGTTATCATATAAATATATATTAAATGTTTTATTAAAAGAATTATTTTAATTTATTAATTTATTTTTTGAAAAATTATTTTGGGAGGAGTTGTAACTCCTTCCCCTTTTTTCTCTCTACTACATGCATTTGTGGGGGTTGTACAGAGGGTTGTAACCATCTTCCTCTTCTTGAGTTTTTATAGAGAACATACAGAGAAATTCCTGAGAATAGTTCTCAAGATCTCACCCTCTCCTTCCTTTCAATCTCAATTTCCCTCTCTTCTAAAATATAAAAAGCCCACAACTTCTCGGATTCTCATCTTAGAGAATACAAAGGAAGCTTTCGTGGTGGAGGCCAATTAGGGTTTCAAGCACCTTGCAATTTTGGAGAAGGAATTACGTGAAGATTGCACTTCTAAGGTTAGTATTATTCTCCTTATCTCTTTTCTCAATTGATATTAGCATACTATCATTTTTTTATTTAATACATAATATTTTGTTTGATTATGTAAAATTGAATGTTCTGTAAAAAATTAGGATTTAGGGTCGATCCTCACTTCTCCTGTGAACCTTCACAAATGATCTGATCCTGATCATTCATGTGTAGATATGTTAGGATGGGTGTTCTATGCAAAGAGTTTGTATAAAGACCGAATCACGAAATGTATAGTCTCTATATAACATCGTTGATAGATGAGACTTGCATTACATCAGGATGACCATAGGTGACTTGACTTGAATCTTGAGTGAGTTGTGAAGTCCTGCCTACGAAGGCGGCCATTAAATTTGTATGGGTGAGAGTGGCCAGCTTCATCGACTTAATATATCTACCATTTTGGGGATTCGTCTGATTAAGGAGCTAAGAACACAACTACACAAGAAGGAATTCACTCATTCTCTATAGTTAGAGACTGTAGATAAATTTCTCCCTTAAGAGCTGATTTATGGGCTTGAACAATGTGGCGCCACATCCTCTCCTGGCCCGAGAAGGTTTTAGTCATAATTAAACTATGACTTATTGTTCATTAGATGGATCAGTGGTACTTAAGGAGTTGGATGTAACTACAAAGACAAAACGGTAATTTTGGCACAACTGTACTTACGAGCAATTTGTGAAGGGTCAATGAACCATTGATTGGTTATATCCAATGGATACATAAATATATCTCTAGTACGAAGAATGCAGCTGTCAGTCTTTAGTGAAGTGACTGACAGTTAATGGAAGTTATTAATTTAATCAAAGAGTTTGATTAATTAATCAAGTACTATTGAAGCTTCAAAATATAGATTCATATGGTCCCCTCTTTAGCTCAATTGGGATAAAAATGATAATCGAATTAATTCGGATGTTTAAATTTTTCAAATTAATAAAGGGAATTATTTATATAAAATTATATGAGATATAATTTGAGATAAAATATTGAACTTAATATGAATTTGATTCATATTAAATAATTGAGAGAATTTATTTTTATAATATTAAATTAAATTATATATATATATTAAATAAAAATTAGTTTTATTTAATTATATGTATTACATGAACCTTTCATTTTCTTCAAGTAACTTATAAACCTTTAATTTTCTCCAATAAATTCTCTCATTATTATTTGGAAGATGAAAAGAAATACTCTTTCATCTTCCACTTGCACTATTATAAATACTCCAAAATGTGTTGGAGTTGTAAGGTATTGAAAATATTGAAGCTGTTGAAGATTTTGGAAAAATGTTTTTCTTTCAAAACAAAATCATTCCCTCTCCAAATTATACAAAGAAACCCACAAACTCTTTACGGTTCTCTTCTCCATAATAACGAGGGCTTCATGTGGTGGTGTCTTTGTTTTTTAACACTTATTATTGTGTTCTTTTATTATTTGTGCTTGAAGTTTTTGAAGAGAAAATCGTGAAGAGACTAGTCTACAAGGGTACGTTTTTTGAATATTTTCTTCTTCTTAATATATATCCGTTTTCGTCACATATATTCTTTGCGCGTTATGTAAAATTAAAATTAAAAGGGGGAAAAAAAGATAAAATAGTGCAGCAAAAAACAAATTTATTGATTGAATATTCATAGTTGTTAGATATACTATAATACACTTGGAATGTTGATTGATGTTAGATATATTGTTGATACACCCATATCTTACCTAAAGTATATGCTCTTTATATACTCGTATCTTATACCTTATATATTGTTGCTACACTTGAATATCATGTTTATAAAATGAAACATATGGTTTACTTCGAAATAATAAGGTACTAATTGAAAGTTGGTTATTGTTAAATATACTACCGATACACTTGAAATGTTGATTGATATTGGATATACTACGAATATACTTATGTCTTACTTTAAGTATTTACTGATCGATGTCTTGTACACTCATTTCTTATATCTAATATACTGCTGATACACTTAAAATAATATGCTTATAAAATGAAACATGTATGTTTTACTTCAAAATATGTTACTAATTGAATGTAGATTGGTGTTAGATTTATTGTTAATACATTTTATATGTTGATTGTTGTTAGATATACTACTGATATACCAAATTTAAATACAAAGATTACAACTTGATTTAAAATAAGACAACAAATCAATTCATCAAAACTAAAATTAGAAAAAAAAAAAATACTAAATCAAACAAAAGAGCATTAAAATGAAACACAAAGATCTCCTATAATCAAACAAAAAAAAAACCAAACAAAAATAAATAAAATAAAATACAATAAATGAGAGAGAAAAAAATTGTTATGCAAATAAAATTGAAAAAAATACGTACATGATGAGTGTATCAGGATCGTGTTAAAAAGAGAAGAAAAACAGTGATTGAGAGAAGAAATAATATTAAAGAATTGAAAACACATGCATGAGATAAGATTTAAAAATTGATACTTAGGTATATCAATTAATTGATACACCTATGATGTATATCGATATGTGCGGCTACCAAAAGCTGAAAGTTGCATAAAAAAGAAGAGTAAAAAAATTGGTATTTAAAAAGGGCAAAAAAACGACATTTGTATATACGAAAATTTAATGTTGGTTTTATTATCTGCAAGTTTTAAAAAGTGTGTGACATGTTCTTTTTTTTATCTTGTCACCTATCACAATTTCTCTTTACTATGTTGTAACCATATTTCTATTTATTTAGAATCAAGATTAAAAATAATCTGCATCCCAAATACATATTATTAATCTATAAACTATAATAACCCCGAATCATAATGATAATTCCAATGCCTCAAACAATCCCTAAATTAAGAGGCTATTTTTAGAGAAAGTCTAAAGATCTCAAAATTTAGAGACTAGGATTGTAAATCAACCTAAACAAAATTATGATAATCGACAAATGCCCCTCCAAAATCCGCATCCATGTTCAAGGAAAATGGACGGATTATATATTGGGCCGTTTGAGTGGGCTTAAAAGGCCCATATTGAAACAGAGTGCAGTTCCACCAACATACTAGAGTCTCCAGAGCGATCCACGTGTTCTTCGCGCGGGAATCTTTCAATCAGAAAAGAATGGGGAGAGATGTGAAGTAAAGGCAATAAGTTCGTTTGAAACTGATCTATCGGCAATGGAATCATCCCTTACAGCTACCTGCGCCCGAGAAAGCACCGAATTCGATTCTCTGTGATAGCAACGTTAGAGCATACACTTTTATCGTTCCAACATTCTGCAGGTGATCTTCCAATTTTTTTTTCTTGTCGAGTTTTGAATTTTTTTACATATCAGAGGGAGTAGGCACTGTATTCAAGCGTGTTTTCGTATGGTGTTGTCTTTACTTGCTACCCTAGATTTTGGTGATGCGAACGCTGGAAAGTTCGAATGGTCAATTTCAAATAATCCGTATGTTTATTTCATCGATCTTCAGGGTTTGGAATTTTCGTTTCGTATGTATGTTGTTATGAAAACGATTGATTGAAGTGAAGCCATGCGTAACTATCAGATGTCTCTGTTTTTATTGCTTCATGTTGTTGCGCTTTTTTTATTTTGTTTGTAGTTGAATAGAAAGTAGAAACAGATCTTACGTTTTTCTGGGTGTCTTGATTTTATTATGTTTTGTCAGAAGTGGCACATCGCTTATTCCCCCTTCTGAAAAAGAAAAAGAAGTTGCAAATATGACTCTGTAACGACCTTTGTTCTGAGATGGTCTTTTGTTGAGGACAGGAATTCCTGGTGATGGAAGATGTTTGTTTCGATCAGTGGTTCATGGTGCTTGTCTCAGATCGGGGAAGCGGGCTCCAAGCGAGGTGCTTCAGAAAGAGCTTGCAGACGAGCTCAGAGAAAACGTATGATCCTAAGTTCGTTTCTAAGGGTTTTTGTAAACTAAAATACAAAAACGATTATTGCATTTCAAATAATACAATCCTCCAAGTTCCTAATTGATTTTACTTGTCACTAGTATTACTGCCCTTCCATTGCAAACAATCAATCCTCCAATTTCTAATTAACTGAATGGTTTGAACAGGTTACAAATGAGTTGATGAAGAGGCGTTTGGACACTCAACAGTAAATTTTCTTGAGGACTTTTGGTTTATATTATGCAGAGCTTTTTATACATTACAATTTCATCACAGTTTCACTACTATTTACCTCAATTACAAAAACAACAGCAATTACTTTATGATTTTCAATATTGAATTAAACCTGAATTCAGTAAGCATTGAAAAATTGGATCATTCCATTTATTTCTGTTATTCTCATGGACACGAGATGATATGTGTTATATATTATTTGTTAAGATTTGACTGTTTGTTTCAGTAGTTATGTAATAATAAAAAAAATATTAAAATACTGTTTTGGTTCACTTTGAGGTGTGTTCAATTTTAGTTTTGATACTTTTAAATGTCCAACGTTAGTCCCTGAATTTTTAATAAATATTAAATTTTGTCTCTGTTAATTTTCATTGAAATTGACTAAATAATGATAATAATTTCTATGCAGATAAATATAATATGTGAATATGTTTTAAAAAATTTAGAGTAAAAATGTTAATAAATAACAAATGTTTTTGAAAAAAAAATCAACCACGAACAAGTAGTAGGGACTGAATTTAAGATTTTTGAAAGTTATGGTATTTTATCCTTAAAAAAATAGAATGGGTTAGTAGTTGCTGAATCATTATTCACAAGTTTATTGAATTTGATACATCATACAATAAGTATCAAGTGCTACATGTTTTAAAAGTTTAGATAGTTGCTATTTGTGTTATTACGGTAATTATGTTATTTGTTATCAGTTCTTTATATTTACTTCATTTTACCTATAAGCAAGTACAATCTAGATGAGATTTGCTGTCTGTTTATTTAATTTCTTTTATTCTTGCATTTAAATTAAATTGTAATAGACAACAGAGAATATCCAAGTTTGCACTGGTTGGCAGGTTTATTGAAGGTGACTTCAGTCAGTATGCTAGACGCATGCGCCAACCACATGCATGGGGAGGAGAACCTGAGTTACTAATGTCTTCACATGTCCTACAGTAATCTCTCTGTTCAACCATTCTCCTTGATGCAGTTTTCTCATTGATGCATCTCTTCAGTTTGTCACGACATGCATTAGATTTCAATTATTTGAAGCAATCATCTACATTCATAATGTTGGGCTTCATGTGGGTCTTAAGGTGAACTGAAAACTATTAATAACACGTCGCCTTCTCTTTCCTTATTCAATCGCTAAAGCTCCTAAATACAACTGTTAAGATCATATCGTCTTCTCTTTCCAAATTCCTAAATAGAAGTTCCTATACTGCCTGAACTTTCTGAACCTTGATATATTTTCATCATCAATGGAATCTCCCTAGAGTTTTCTGCCCACGAGTTAGACTTGTGCCATTTGAAGTTGAGAAACTGAACCTAGATGTGATAGGTAGGTTTACCCATCTTAGACTATAAGTTATAAGGCCTGTTATTATTACTATATACCATCTTTGTTGAGTTATATTCATGTTGCATTTGTAGCTTACACTTGCACAAACTTTGTATAACTTCCTATAATTCCATGTCGAGATGACATATAGATACCTCATAATCCAGACGGAGAATGTCTTGTTTTGTAGTTCGAGTTAAGGATGTAAATATCCATTGACATTTCGATATATTCATAAATTGAAGAGTTCGACATCGATATTAAATATCCATTGATATGTCTAACATCTTCTATAAATGCTCGTAAAACATAAAAATGTCAGTTCGGTATGAATAGGAATACTAGTAAGAATATCCATAACTTAGGTTGAGAGTAAAAACAGCCTAGTTATTAATAACTTTTTTAATATAAATTTTGTGACTTACAGAAATATCCGTCAATATTGATATTTTATTGATATATCTATCGATATATCCATAAAGTTGAATCCTTGACAACAATATTTAAATCCTTGGTTCAATGATATGGTATATTGTGGTATGCCAGACCATGGTGCATTCTTCTGATAGGTTGACTAGTTTTTGTGGTTTTTTCAAGGATGCCAATCTCAGTCTACATGAGGGACAAGAACTCGGGAAATCTTAAGCTCATAGCTGAGTATGGGCAGGAGTACGGCAAAGAAAATCCTATCCGCGTCCTTTTTCACAGCTACGGACATTACGATTCATTGAAGGCTCCATGCTATTAAAGAAGTAATGTTCCTTGCTTCCCTATCTATTAGTATTTGCTTCTGTTCAGAAAAATTGTGAGGGATGTGAATGGTAACTGTTTTAAAAATAGTTTCTCCCCCTCTAAGAAAAACCTATTTCTTTTAATAATAACTCTGAATTTGATAAGTCATTTTGAGTTATCATCGGTAGATAGTAGATAAGATATCAATTATCATCACAAAAGTCGATGGTTTGGTATCCTACTTCCACTCTTGTTGAACTCGGAAAAAAAAAAAGCTACGAATTTAAGTGTTTAAACGTTTAATAACTAGTAACATCAGCTGTACATAGGTGCAGCCTCAATAACAAATGAAATATCCAAATGAAATCATTTGACATGTTTTCTCGAAGTAAATGTTTCTAACCCTTCGGTAAAACTTAAGAATCAGCGTTTTGTTGAGCAAATATTGTTTTGTTTTGTTTTGGTTTGTTTTCTAGCAGTCAAAAAGTTCATTGCAAAAACTCAAGTAATAGCATCATCATCAACATTTCTCCCTGCTCAAACACAGTTTGATGATGCTAGGAAAGTTATATAGAATATTTTATTTTGAGAAATCAAGTTGAATTTCATGAGTTCCAAAATTGAGTCACAAATTTGGAGTGAGATATTTGAATCTATGATTTTCTTAAGTGGCGATAAAAAATTTGTATTAGAAATCTTTCAGATACTTGTTTTTAGGGTAAAGGACAAACTGACCAAAATATTTGAAAGAGCAATGCTCCCCTTCCTCTACGCACAAATTTTTTTACTATTTTAAATATTTAAATGAAATCATTAGACATGTTTTCTCAAATTGAGTCACAAATTTAGAGTAAGATATTTGAATCTATTATTCTTTCAAGTGAATAAAAAAGAAATTATATATTAGAATTCTTTCAGACGCTTGTTTTTAGTCATTATTTATGGTAACGATCATACTGATTGAAATATTTGAAAGAGCAATGTTCCTCTTCTTACAAAAAATTTTACTATTTGAAACATTCAAATGAAATCATTTGACATGTTTTCTCAAAATAAATGTTTCTAACCCTTTGCTAAAACTTAAGAATCAACGTCTTCTTCAGTAAATATTGTATTGTTTTGTTTTGTAGCAATTAGAAAGTTCATTGTAGTAACTCAAGTAATAGTGTCATCTTCTGCATTTTTTTCCTGCTCAACAGAGTCTCATGTCAGCGCATTCTTGTCTGGATGTAGGTTGGTTGAAAACGAAGCGACGATAGATCTGTTGACCTCATTGACGGAGAAGAAAGAGGGAGTGGAAGAAAATTAGAGAGGGAAAATGTTTGATGATGCTAGGAAAGTTTTATAGAATATTTTATTTTGAGAATTCAAGTTCAATTTCATGAGTTCCAAACTCGAGTCACAACTTTGGAGTAAGATATTTGAATCTATGATTTTTTTATGTAATAATATTAATTTTGACCTTAAACTCGACGAGCAATATCAAGTTTAACTTTTATTTTTAGTATAATTGGGATAGAGAGATTTGAACAACAGATCTCGTGGTTTCCAACACACTTAGATGTCAATTGAACTATGTCGTTGTAAGATATTTAACTTAATATTTATAAAATTTTCACTACTTGTCATGAAATCTATGAATTTTGGTAAAGTGATTCAATGTTTAATTTGTGTATCAATCAAATTTATTTTTATAAATTAACGAGTTTGTGAGTAATTTTACACCGTTTCCTAAATTGAATTGAGGTCAAATTTGTAACATTTATTTTAATTTAAGGTCGAAGGTGATTAAATAATTTTATTGGTCGGAATTGATAATTAACGTTTCTCCAAATATTTATTAACAACATAATGTCAAATAAAATTTTGATTAGAGAAATGAGTTTGAAAAAGTAAATAAATTTTGCAGACAAATAAAATTTGATTAAAGAAATTACTTTGAAAAAATAAACAGAATCTTGGATACTAGAATAAAATTTCCAGAAATATCTTTTTGTCCTCAAGTTTTAGCTCTAGCTTTTATTTCGTCATTAGCTTCTAAAATATTTCACTTTCAGTTCTTAAATTTTGAGTTTAATTTCAATTTAATCTCTAGATTTCAAAATGTTTGAGTTTTAGTACTTAAATTTTGAATTTTATTTCAATTTAGTCTCTACATTTCAAGATTTACATTTTTAACTTTTTTTTTTTTTTTTACAATACGTACTTTCAATTTTGGCATTTATGTCTATTAATTAACTTAAAATAATTCTGAAGTAAAATTTTAAATTAATTTTAATAGTGATGGAAAACTAGTTAAATTTAATTAATTATAATTCTATTTAAATTAATTAATGAAAATTAACACTAAAGATAGTGAGTATTTTGTGAAAAATCAAGATTCAAAAGTGTATGAATATTGAAATCTCGAGACCAAATTGAAAAAAGTTCAAACTTCAAGAGTAAAATTGTAACATTTTGAAACTAAAAATCAAACTCAAATCTTAAGAACTAAAATTATAACAATTTGAAACATATAGACCAAATGAAAATTAAACCCAAAATAGAGAGACCTGAAAAATATCTTTCCCAATAAATTTTGGGCTATTAATTTTTTTTTTATAATTTGTAGAAATACAAGTTATTGACTGCTTCTTATTTGGAATAATCATGAAAATCCAAATGAAAATGCATTAACTTGAGAAGAAGAATCATGTAAAAAGATCATCCTTGTGTTTAATGCTTGCAAAACTATTTATCCTAGTTACAACTCTAACCTTTATAAAAGAATCAAAACTTGTCAAAGGAAGTTGATGTTGTAGTAGATGAACGCATAAGAAGATCAAACCAATAGACCATGCGTTGAAAAGAATTATAAAATAAGAAGACGACAGACGCATGAACGATAATATATCTAATTAGAGTGTAAGTTGGGAGCTGATTTGAATGAGCAGTAGAGCCAATGAACTGACTACACGATGAAAATGATAGAACAGAACATGGAATTAAATGCAAAGCGTGTCAAACAATCATTAGAAAGAGAGGTGAAAAACAACCAAGTGAAGCCTATAAATAGCTCAAGTCTCACACACTAAAAACTTCTTCTTAACCTTCTGATCATTGTCCAACCCTTACACACCTTCATCTGTCTCACCATCATATTCAACCTCTCAAGCTTCATCCATACTTTAAGAATTCTAGGTGAGAACTCATCTTCTTCTTCACAAAAGGGAGAGTCTTATCATCCATTTCATCAGCACAAGTGTAGCAGCCAACTATAAGAGCCAAAAAAAGCAGGAGATCGTGACCGGCGGCTTGATACTCTTACTTCTCTAAACATCTATTTTATGTTCTATCTTGAATTTATGTTAAGATATTGGCATTGTGATTACACATCATTCTTAATATAAATCATGATCTCTATCATTCTTCATTCATCCATTTTCTCAATTTTATCCGTAATGGGTTGCTAGATTGTTAATGGGTTGGGAAGAATAAATTAACATTCTTACGAGCTTTGAAGTGGACGTTTATCTTGTTTAATGTGTGTGCGTAATTCTATTGCTCGAATATGTCTGATCAATTGGTTACATAGAAATAGCTGACTACTTGAGAGAGTAAGTGGTTGTAGAGATCATTAAACAAGGAAAGTAGTGACTTTAGAAATAAAAATAATATTTTGTTTATTTTAACTTAAGCATGCATCTTAGAAATAAGATTAATGTAGCATAAACATCGAGAAGTGGTTACTTCACTTTGTTAAGTTAAAGATATGACCGAATTCTTATGTATAAACTCGAATGAATGTTGGTGCATCTTCTCAACCTTACTTTATTCATTGATTTTTAGTTCGCCAATGCAAGCTTTCTCTACTTGTGTTGCATTTTCATCATTAATGCATCTCATTCTCACATTCAATGCATATTCATCTTCACTCTCACCATCACTTTCTCCTCTCACCCTTATATTTCCTTCCGTTTATCTTTAAGTAATTGTCATTTTATTTGTATAAACTTCCATCAATACATTAATTAGTTGATATGAGTTTGGAAATCATTCATTAAGACCAACATTAATCAATTGTCACAAAGTCTCATTGTTTGACCCTTATATTTATTAGGAAACTTCAATCAAATTTATACTTAGGTTTGATTGGAGAAAATTTGCGTTCAATTTAAGCAACAGAGCAAACAATATAATTATTTTCGAAGGCCAAACACTTTTCAACAACATGCAACAGAGGATCGTCGATTTCAGTAAAACTACTGGCTTGCTTTAATGTATAGCAGTGTAGCTTATTTTAATTGAAGCCAAACATGTACTAGAGGCGGTGGAGTAATGCTTCACGGTTTTCTTAGTGCATGTTTGAGAGTGATGTTAAAATTATTAACATTACTTTTGTTAGATTCAAAGTAACTCTGAAATACATTTTTAATCATTCAAAATTAATTTTCATATTATCAAAAATAATTTTGAATGATTAAAAACATATTTCAAAGTGATTTTAAAAATGTGAAAAGTGATTTTAACCATTTTAGAAATCGCTCCCAAACATGATTTTAGTTAAATTTCAAATTTTGGTCCATTTGATTTAGAGAAGTTAGAATTTAAGAGGTGTTTGGAGGGCTGAGTTGGTTATTATAGTTTTTGGGTAATAATAGTAAGTAGATTATAATAGTTTATGTTTGGGATGAAGACTATATTTTAGTCTGGGTAGGACATAATAAACACTCTGACAAAGAGGGATTAGAAATAGTAATACTATAGTTAATCATAGGTCATAATAGTTAAAAATACCATATATTATAAACAGACCCCAAACATGAAGTGGGGCTTAATAACTCACTTCAATCACTTAAATTTAGTCATTATAATCTTAAAAAGTTAGACCTTCGTATTTATGATTTGATAAAATCTCATAAATAATCTATATGACTTGATAAAATTCTCATAAATAATTCATCCTCTACAGACTATTTATGGATTTTACCGTACTATAAGGACTAATTTTAATTATGAATTTAGGAACGAAATTTTAACTCTCTTCGAACTATAAGAAATCAAATTTGTAATTTAACTATTATATATAAAAAAAAATTGTAATTTGACTGTATGTGGCGAAAGAAAGAAGATATATTATTGTCCTATTATAATTTTTTTTGCACATAATATGAATCCTATCAAAAGGAATCTTTGTTCCACGTAACCATTTCTTAGTCGTTTGCATGCAATGGATTAATGGTAGAGATGTTCAATTTTCCTGCGGGATTCCTCGATCAAGCAGAGAATGGGGTAGGAAATGAGAAAAAAAAAATCAGTGAACTAAATAGGAACGGGGACAGGAAATGCATTCCTCGTCCTTGTCCCTGCCCTGCTTCCCGTTTCCGTCCCGGTTAACCTCTATTTATTTATTTCGTATAATGATTTAATGTTATATTATTATTATTATTATTATTATTATTATTATTATTATTATTATTATTATTATTATTATTATTATTATATAAATATTACATTTAAATCTCAAGTTTGATTTTTTATTGGTCAAGATAATGAATATATTTAAATTGAATATTTAAATTTAGATTATATATGTGAATAATTTGTTTTATATTTATTTCTTTCTACTAAAAAATGATTCGTTTTTTTATGCCAACAGTAATTTATCTTTAAATTCAATTGTCATGTAAAACTAACCATAATAAACAATTTAGTGAAAGAATTAATTATTCAATTAAAATTCGCTCACATTAGTGATTTAAATTAATTGATTTAAAAAGAAAAAAAACTAACGGCGAAAATTCCGTACGGGGAACTCGATCTCCGCGAATTACATGTGGAGAATCCTTGCCCCAGTCCCCATGGAGAATTTCACTGGGATGATGAATGATATTAGAGTGGGGACGAGGACAGGAATGACATCCCAACCCCATCCCACCCATGGACATCTCTCATCAGTAGTTGTAATGCCACACGTGTTCAGTGCACATGATCCCCATGCCAGCTCCAACAAAATAACAAAAGAGCGTATAACAAAATAAACTATATTTTAATTATCCATAGTTACCATTAAATTAAACCAATAATATGATCAATATTTTTTCTTTAAGAAATTAATGGTTCATTTAATTCTAAAAATGATGAATAAATAGGTCTCGTTTGATAATTATTTGATTTTTTATTTTTAGTTTTTGAAAATGAAACCTATAAATACTTTTTTCACCTCTAGGTTTCTTATTTTGTTATCTACCTTCCTTTAATCCATGTTTTTAAAATCAAATCAAAATTTAAAAATTATGGCCCCGTTTGGTAACTATTTGATTTTTGTTTTTTGTTTTTTAAAATTAAGCCAATAGACATGATAACTTGTAGAAATACAAGTTATTCTGCTCTTTTTTTTAGAATAGTTAAGAACAATCAAAGAAAAATGCATCAATTTGACAAAGAATCAACACGAATAATTATACTTTGCGATCATGAGATTACAAAACTAATAATCCTTGAAAAAGTATGAAATATGTCACTTTTGAAGCATAATGAATGAAAAAGAAAGCAAAACAAGTGGTAGGCAAAAATACATCGGTGTGGACACCAACTCTACAACGAATAGCGTCATGCGATGAAGCAAAATGTGATAAAAAGAAAACGACAAATGCATGGGCGGTGGAAGTCAAGTCAACAGAGCAAGTTGGTGGCTAATGTGATAGGTTCATTGCACTACGAGTGGATCTCTGACGCTTAGCAGTGGCATAGTAGAGCATGGAATTTAATACAAGGCATCAGACCAGACCATCAATAGAAAGAGGTGATGATCTTCACTTTTTGATGCCTATAAATAGCCCACCCAAGAAGTTGGAGATAACTTCATCCATCAAGAGATGGGAAGTTCTATCAAAACTCCGCCCTAATCTTCCATAACCATTGTTCCTCTAAGCTTCTCCTGTGAGAATTTTGAATGAGAGCTCGATAATTGTTTGGGGAGGAAGAGAGAGTCCCTTCAGATCATTGCAATCAACATAAAACAGTCACCACTAAGAGCCTTATAGAGCAAAAGATTGTCACCTACAGCTTGATTTCTTCACTCATCTTTTATTTCTTGCATCCTCTGTTCCTTTATATTTGTATTAAGTGTAATGATTGAAAAATACTATTCTTAATATGAATGCAATTCCTTCTATGCTTCTTACATTTCTATCTTCTTGCATAAGCATGAATAGCTAAATTATCCATGGGTTAAGGGAGAGTAGTTAATATTTCTCACTAAGTCATGCATAATTAGATACCATCATGTGCTAACATGTGCTTATTGAATTGCTAAGATTAAATCGAGAGATTGATCTAAGTACAAAACAATTAACGCCTTGAGAAAGGAAATGATCGTGGAACATCTTTAATGAGGAAAGAAGTAACTTTAGAGATAAAGATAATCTTTTGCAATTAAAACTCAATGCATGCATCCTAGAGATAGGGTAGTGTGGCATTAAAATGGAGAGGTGAAGTTCGTTAATTATGAGTTTCTGGCATAAAGCTTAACTTATACACTGCTTAGGAGAATGTTGATGAATCTTTCTTTACCTTATTTGTCTACTTGTATTTCATTCGTTCTCGTTTACTTTATTTTGAATTGCAATTATCATCGCATCTATTTCATCTATCTCATCGCTTATATTAAATAGGACAATAGATATATACATTTCCATCGCTTACTCTATAATCAAAACATTGTGTCAAGATTGAGCAAAACTTTACCGCACATTTTAGTCGCATGTCCTTGAGTTTGACACTCGGATCACTCTAAGGCATACTTTAGTGAGATTTATACTTGGATTTAACTAGAGAAAACATTGCATTTAGATTAAGAAATATTCATATTGAAGAAGCATGACATAAGGCATTTCATCGCATTAATCTAGAATGGCAACAAGTTTTTAGCGTCGTTGCCGGGGACATTAGCAACTAGAATTGTGCTAATTTTTTTTTCTTTTGTTTTTCGCAGGAATTTGATTTTGGGTGTAATGCATCCATGTCCAAGGATTGCAACACATTGTATGAGCAAGGGCACAACGGCTGAGCTATTATATGACCCTGAAATTGAGTAGACATTCCATCGTCAGATAAGAAAAAGAATAGAAAAAGGTGTCAAAGGAACAGAACTCGAGCAACGGATGAGCGACTAAACCCGTTGGTTCCTAATGTACTCAACAATCTAGCAGCACCAAACGCAACTGACTACACATTGGCAATGGAAAACCCCATACTTTTAGCAAATGATCGCAACAGACCTAATCGAGACTATGCATCACCTAATCTGTATGATTTCTCACTAGGAATTTTGCGACCATTAGCTGAAGGAGCCATGTTTGAAATGAAATTGATGATGCTTCAAATGATCCAAATCGCAGGGTAGTTTGGAAGTACACCTGGAGAAGATCCACAAGTACACCTACAAAACTTCCTTGGAATTTTCAATAATTTGTGATTTTGAACATTATTGTCGAAAAGCTCAGACTGTTTTTATTTCCATTTTCATTAAAAAAAAATAAAGCTAAACAATGGGCATACGAATTGGGATTAAAAGAAATCACTTCGTGGGAGCAAATGGTAGTGAAGGTTATGAAGAAATTTTTATTTCCAAGTGAGAATGCCGAGAGGTAATGAGAACTCATAAATTTTCAACAGAAGAATCGAAAAACCTTGAGCAAAACTTGGAAGAGATTTAAGAAGCTGGTAAAAAATTGTCCGCATAATGGTTTTTCTGACTACGTGTAAATGAAAATATTTTTTATGGCCTCACCGAAGCATTACAAACTGTAGTCGATTCGATGGCAGAAGAAGGTCAAGCCTGAATGTCCTCCTAAAATAAAGTCATGAAAAGTATGAAGTAGTAAAGGTATTAGAGTGGAATGTTGAAAGCACTAACCGTCCCTCGTATAATAACTTCCCATGATGCTATTGATAGTTTGGTTTTCCCTTGGGTCCTCTTGCAATTTTGTGATGATATTTTGTAAGTCTTCGTCTTCACTCACCTCTTTCAACACTAACTCCACATCTAATAGTGTTGGTGTAGTTAACACAAATAGTTCTTCCATTAGAGGTAACCGTGATAATGCATCGACGGCCTTATTCATGAGACTTGATTGATACAAAATCTCGAAGTCATACCCCATTAATTTTGTTAACCATCTCAGAAATTGGGATTGTACTTCCCTTTACTCAATCAAAAACTTTAATGCTTTCTGGTCTGACACCACCGTGAATTTGTTGCCCAATAGGTAATGTCTCTATTTCTACACTGCTAGAACTGCTGCCATCAACTCTCACTTGTAGATAAATTTTTCTTGTGCTTGAGGTGATAGTTTCTGCTGAAATAGGAAATCGACCTAGAATTTTGAGTCAGGATGGGCCATAATCCAAAACCAGATGTCTATTTCTATCACGAAAAGGAGTGAAAAGTCTGGTAAGGTTAACACCAGAATAGTCATTATGGCTTGTTTCAATTCTTTAAACACTTGGTTAGCCTGCTCACTCCATGGGAACACATTTTTCTGGAGTAATTGGGATAGGGGTGTTGCAATCTGTTTATACTTCTGCACAAATTTTTAGTCGTACCCCGCGAAACCAAGGAAACCAGGTAGCTCTATTACATTCTTCGGTCGAGGCCACTAAATAATTTCTTTCACCATTTCCCTGTATGCTTCTACCCCATCTTGTGAGCCCCAATGGCCTAAATATTGGATGCGAGGTTGGCAGAAGATACACTTCTTCCTATTTGCATATAAATTATGATCCCTTAGGATATTAAAGACTACTACTAAGTGTATTTCATGTGTAGTAATATCTAGGCTATAGATCAGAATATCGTTGAAGAAAACCAATATAAATCTTCTAAGGAATGGCCTAAAAATTTGGTTCATCAGTGATTGAAACATCACGGGTGCATTGGTCAATCTAAAAGGCATCACTAAAAATCATAATGTCCTTCATGAGCCCAAAAGAATGTCTTCTCCACATCCCTATCCTTTATTCGAATTTGATGATATCCAGACCGTAGATCTAGTTTTGAATATAATACCGATTCATGGAGCTCATCTAATAGTTCTTCAATAACAAGGATTGGGAATTTATCAACGATGGTGATCTAGTTTAGCTTCCTGTAATCAACACAGAACCTCCATCCCCCATCTTTCTTTTTCACTAACAAAACAGGACTCGAGTACAGACTTCGACTTGGTCTAATAATCCCTGCATTTAACATTTCCCTCATGAGCTTCTCAATTTCTTTCTTTTGGTGATGTCCATATTTATATGACCTTACATTAACTAGGGGTTTCTCTTCTTGCATGATGATTTTATGATCAATCTCTCGTTTTGATGGAAGGCCAGTGGGGATTTCGAAGATATCTTCGCTTTAGTTCAGCAATGATTGGATCATAACTGGTAACACCTCCTCCTCCTCATTAATGTCGTCCACCACTATATCACGATAATCTATTATCTCCATATTTTGGAATTCAATAAATAAATCCTTGATCTTTTTCCTCTCAAACCTTAGTTAAAGCCTTCAACGAAATTTCTAAACGGGTTAGAGACTGATTCCCCTTCAAGTTCACAATCGGTCTCCCTCAGTGAATTATCGTCAAGGATGACTAGTGAACTCTCATGAACCCTTTGGTGAAAAGCCACTACATACCTAGTACCACATCCATTTTTCCCAGGTCTATCGGGAGAAAATCTGCCTTGACTACCAATTCCTGAAGTTTTAAGAGTATCGATTTACAAATCCCCTTACCTCATATCGCATCTCCATTTCCGATCACCACTTCATACTTCACTGTTGGGGTTACGGGAAGTTCCAGCTCATCAATCAAATTTTGGTGAATGAAATTATAGGTCGCTCCACAATCGATTAATACGATCACCCCTTTATTTCCCACAGTTCCCCTTAATTTCATGGTACCCCGCTTTGAGAACCCCATCATCGTTCGAAGAGAAATTTTGACATCTTCAATTACTTCTACTGATTTCAGTTCAGGGCCATCTTCGATTCTTTCTTCCCTTACTTCATCCTCTAAATCGTCCTCATTCGTAATATGATGGAGTTAGCATGCAATTAGCTAATGAAATCAAGATCATTAAGAACTCTGGTTTATCAATTTTAGCAACTAATAAAGCATGTTCATATTAGAAAAAGAGGGTTTCATAAAAAACTCGCCTTTAAAGACTTTGAATTTCAAAATCAGCTTCAATCTCCTCAGCAATAAGGTGTAGACCACCAATAGATCTTCTCTACTATTCTCTTTGGAGCTTAGATTGAGTTGTGGGACTCAAAATGAAATGAACTGAGGAAAGAATATGGAGATTTTTCTTGGTTCTTCAGCTAGAGAATGAAAAACTCTTCTTCTTCTCACAAAAAAGAAAAATCAACTGCATGGTTCATCCTCTCAGCCCCAAAAACTCAGGTTTTGTTCTATCTCTTCATGTAATCAGATTGCATATTAAATTGATAGTTCCACTTTGATCAATTTTGATCGAGATTGAGTGGAAGAAGAGTCAAGTTGGAAAAACCCACTAAAATTGGATTTTTCAAAATGTTCAAATTAAATTCAATTTTAATTAAAATTGAAAATGAATTTATCAATTTTAAAAATCAATTCTATTTTAAAATTGATTTAAAATAAATTAATTGAATTTTTGTTAAAATTCAATTTTTAATCTAATTTTTCAAAAAATTAAATTAAAATAAAAATTGATTTTCTAAATTTGAATTTTCACAAAATTCAAATTTTCAATTTTAAATTTAATTGATTTAATTGATTTAATTAATTCTTATTAATTTAATATTAATTATTAAATTAAATATCAATTCCACAACCATAGATCCCTATTCATGAAATTAATATTTAAATCATATTTAAATATAATATGATTCTCCAATTTTGTTTAATTTAATAATTAAACGTGAAATTATACCGCATATAATTATTAATTCTATTAGATCAAATTTAAACACTTCAAATTAAACTCATCACTCTATTCTAAGGTTTATTCCATTTGTGAGCTAATAGTAGACCTAATGAACCTATACTACAGATCATGGGCTCCAACGATCCGAGATTAATCAGCTAAACTCTTTAAACCGAACTTGATCAACATTCATTAACTACCGGGTCACTCAACTAAAGTAAGTAGTTGTATTCCCCTCACTATGGATATATTGTGTCCACTCGATATAATCACAATTAGTAAGTTAACCCTTCACAGATTGTTTGTAATAACGACTAAATCAATAGCTATTTTACCCCCAAGATTACATCTTGTTTCTTAAGTCCCACTAATCTCTAATGAACAAAGATTTGTGATCGAATCACTAAAACGAGTCCCTTTCAGGAAAATGAAAGGGTAGGGTCCCTTGTTGAAAACCTGGAATCAGTACTTATCGATTTATCTGGTTCTTTTCGAAAGACGGGAACCCTTATAACCTTACCAGGTTATATCAACTCATCCAAGAAAGGGCCAGATAAATACAATATTTTTTTTTTGTACTTTGATAGGGGACGGGTCACGTCAAGTAATCAACATTAAAAATTTGCGTTTTTTTGAAGGCAGTCAGGCAATAAAATTGTTCATTGTTTTTTTTTTCTTTTTTTAGAATTAATTAGGTTAAGTTAATTTAGGTTTAATTTAGTCTTAGTTTAATTCCTAAAAAAATAATATAAATAAAATAATGTTTGCAACGCTACAATCGCAGTGTCGCAACGCTGCAAAGCAGATCTGCGTTAAAAATAAATCTGCAACAGAGGGGTTGGTAAGTTTTTTTTTACACTTCTTCTGTTGATTTCCTCTCCAAATCTCTTGTCTTCCACCAATTTCCTTCACCTAGAGGTCGAATCTCCCTTCCTCCCTAAAAAAAATTGGTTCTCATTCGTTTCCCTTTGGTTTTCAAGCAAAAAATCTGGGTTTTCCTTCCTATCTTCGGTTTTTGTCATTTTTCTTCACCTTTCGGAGCATTCTTCAACCTAGAGGTAAAACTTTGGTCTATTCTTGTGTTTTTCTGTTAAGATTTTGCAAGAAAATTTTAAGAACTCTGAGTTTGTTAAGATTTTGCCGAAATTTGAAGTTCGGAGTTGTTGGGGTTGATTTTTTGAAGTATTATATGGTAAATGTTTGAGATTTTTCTACTTGCAAGTTGAGGATGGATTTTAGTATAATTGATTGAATTTAATGGTGTGTTTTGTCATCTAGGTTTTTCCCCCAAAGAATTCTGAGCCTTTTGATTAGTGTATAGATGAGTCCTAGGCGTGATAAAGTTAAAAAAGAAACTAGCTCTAGTCACAAGGATCGTAACCCCGAGCCTCAGTTCCAGCACCCCAAGTTTGTATCCTATGGGGCTTTAGATAAGTTTCACCACGTAGTCCACTAGAAGACTGGTTCCCGAAAGGGCCTTGTCTCTATAGCCAAGCTTCTATCCCCACATCACTGTTGAGATACGACAGTGTGGTTAGGAGTCTCTTGTCGACCATCCTAGTGAGGCGGTCGTTCCTCTAATTAGAGAATTTTACGCTGATGAGGACAGGGATTTCTCATTGGTGAGAGGCATTCGAATGCCCTTCTCCTCTGTCCGTATCAACGAAATCGACGAGTTAGCAGACTTCGAGGATGAATATAGTAGGTTCTGCTCACAACAGTTTCAAGATCAAGAGGTTATTGAAGCCCTCTGTGGGCCTAGAGTTGAGTGGGTCCGCTCCCACGGTGTCACGGTTTGGTTCAAGAGGACAGAGATGTTCGTCTCCTATCAGATCTGGTATGCATTCGTTTGCTCCAAACTGATGTCAGTGACACGTCTAACTGATGTCACTAGGGATAGATCAAAACTTTTTTACTGTCTTATCTAGGGTATGAAGCCCTCTGTGGGCCAGAGTTGAGTGGGTCTGCTCCCATGGTATCACAGTCTGGTTTAAAGCGACAGAGATGTCCATCTTCTATCAGATCTAGCATGCATTCGTTTACTCCAAATTGATGTGATTGCTACGCCTAACCAATGTCACCAGGGATAGATCGAAACTTATTTATTATCTTTTTCAGGGTATGTCCATCAATGCGAGTAGGGTCATTAGAGCTTATATTCGCCGTTGTGGACGTTGTTCCACCACGGGTAGTCTAGGGCACCCCAGCTTGATTGCCGAGCTATATCAGAGGTTTGAGGTGGAGATCCCTGCTAATGAGGAGAGGATGGGACATTGAGGGCCCATTTGTAAGACCACAGTAGCTGCGTTCTGTGGTCGTGGTGCGGAGGAGCACCACGAGAAGAAGCACGACAACGAGAAGATTCCTAATGAGGAGCTTCCCCATGCTAATCCTCAGGATTAGTACGCTGGCTAAGGAAAAGCCAATGAGTGACAGAGCACTTCAGATGGTGACCGAGGCATTGAGGCTGACTTTTGAGGAAGCCCGCCGAGCTAGATGTGTAGAGAGGACAGTTAACTTCATCTGTGAGTGAGACCATCTCTACTACACTAGTATCGGATTTTTGTGCGACTTTCAAAGGGAGTCAGACTCGCCTGACTTAGACTTATGGCTAGCCACTACCACTTCCATCTCTTGTCACCCTTGGTAGTATCTTTCTTTTCTTTGTTTTCGTTTTTCTTTTCCTTTTTAGTTTCTTTTTCCTTTATTTTAGTTGTTTTTAGCTAATTACTTCTTTTATTTTTATTTTTATTTTTTTGGGGGTTTTCTTTGTTTTTTCTTTTACAGGTTCCTCTCTTTGATCTTGAAAAAAGATGGCGTTGCCCTCTTACCCACCACTCCGTGCGCAACAATATTATCAGAGGAGGTTTTTTGTTCCCTTGTCTCTTTATTTTTTCTTTAAGCTTAGATTAGAGATACATTGAGGACAATGTATCATTTTAAGTTGGGGGTGGGGTACCCTTCGGTAGTATATTTTAGCTTGGGGTCCTTAAGCGTTGTGTCGAACAATGTTGTGTGCTTGATTGTTTGTTTGCTTTGTTACTTAGGTTGTTATGATGATAATTTATGTCACACTCTTCTTGTGATAAAATTTGCATGAAATAATGTTAGAAGAGAATAATCATGATTTTTAGACCAATTTTTTTTTTAAAAAAAATCTTGTCTCTCATGCATCTTTAAGTCATTGTTCTTTCAAAATTAAAGTCTTGCATGCTTAGAATTGAGTTACATGGTTTGTATTTTTGTTGTCACCCGAAAGGCCTGCCTTTGGTTTAGGAGTAACCTTACTTGTTTTAGAAAAAAACTAGACAAAGTGGATAAAAAAGGACCTATATTGTGTAATAAAAAACTAGTATCTAAAAAGATGCATAAAAAAAACGAGGCAATTGTTTGTTTGCCTACAAAAAATAATAATAATAATAATAATAAAATAATATATAGTATCTGTGCATGAATAGAGGTGAAAAGAGCTACCTCTGTCGTGTCTAGTTAGGGCTCCACAAGAAAATAGTGAACAGGTTCCCAGCGGTTGAGTTTGAAAGCTAACCATCTAGGTAAAACAAATGCCCTCTATTTTTGTTTGCATGATTTTAGGCACCCTTATCTCAATGTTGCCTTTTTTTACAAGTTTGTTATGCTTAAGGTCGATAAGCGAGTCAGAGTAGGGGAAAAACGGGTTGGGGATCTTATAAAATATTTTCGAGTTGTGCAAGCTTAACTAGCAAGGCTCTAGGCTCACTCATGATTGAATAGATTAATAACCATTTTTAAAAATGCACTTCATTGATTATTGTAATTGAATCTCATTTGATTGAAAATTTTATCCTAATTGGCTGTTGAGACTAGAGTAACAACCAAGCAATTTGAGCAAGCAAGATTTTGTGAGAATGAATATGTATGGCTTGAATGTGTGTTTTGACCTTACTCGGGACGAGCAAGAATTAAGTTAGGGGTGTTCGATAGCTCTCAAAAAGAGCTATAAATCCTAGCTTAATTTAGGCTCGTAAATGAGTTTTTAATGTTAATTATCCTATTTTGTAGGTGAATCCATCCCAGGAGGCAAAGAAACCATTTAGAAGAAAATCGAGCCAAAAGGAGCTAATTTGGAGGTTGGATGCACAAAAGAGGAATAAGGCCCAAAAATTACAAGACTGCCATCAATTGGAGCATTGCAACCCTTGCTCAATGCTCTCATACAACGTTGAAAGGTAGATGCATGGATATAAGGCAGTGTTGCAATGCTACCCAAGATCATTGCAACTCTACGACATCTGACAGAATGCCTCCAACACGCGTGCGCAAGGCAGCATCACGCCCTTCCCCTCAATGCTAACTCAATGTCGAGGGCTACTATCGACAAAAGCATCGCACTGCACCCGATTTCTATATATACTTCTTTTCAATTTAGGTCAAAGAAGGATGCAAATACTGATGGAGGCCAATGAGTGGCTCTAGTCCTTCCCTTTCCTTTATCTTTTCTTGTATCTTTAGGTTAGATTTTTATTTTCTTTTTTATTGTAAACGACGAATTGGTTCGATCTCTTCGATTTATCTCTGGATTGTTTGAGGTAACTTTTAATCTAGTTTTTGGAGCATTAATTCTTTGCTAATGTCTTAAGAATTTTGTTTCCTTGAATGAATTGCATGCTGAATTTATGTCTTTTTTGTTCCGTATTAATTTCTATAGGCATGTTTGTGGGGTTGACTTTTCACGCATGATCATGCGTAGTTAATAGAGTTTTAGTTACCTCACATTCTTACCAAAATGTCTAGATAAAATCAATCAAGTTAGCAATAGATAATTGTGTGTTTATTGGCTATTCCTAGGATGCATGAATTGCTAGGATCGAAGACAAATTTTGGTTAATGAATTGGGCTATCCAGTTTATTAATCGACACAATAGAATCCTTGATCATAATGCACATGTTTTTAATTCTATATGGACGCTATCGAACCCAATAGGATTTAGAAGCATGTAGATTAGTTGGAGTGAGATCTTTTCAACCTTAATTGATGCTTAGGATGCTCCTTAGGTTCAATCTTTGCTAGTGGTCCGCCTTTGTAGAGGCTAGTTTCAGTACATCGAGCAAGTTGTGCACACATGAATCAATGGCATGTTTAGTTATAGAAATCGATGATAGAAATTGCATTGATGGCTCTAGAAACTAGATAAATCAATCCTAGTTTACATTTATCCTTTACAATTTAATTTCTTGCATGTTTTTATTTTATCCAAAACCAAAACCCTGTTTTTACTTTCCACAATCAAAATTAGCTTTATAGAGATTTAATTCTTGATCTATTTGTGGTTTGACCCCATGCTTATCACTTGTGCTACCTAGTAGTATAAGTAGTATTTCGGTGAATTTACAAATATGTTGTTTAGTTAGGGTTTGTGGGCGATGACAAATTCCTACTAATAGTGATCCTCCCCGATTCCAATTGAAAAAGCGTTGAGGTGGTATCGTTACACAAATGCAGATGTTAAAAGGAAGGCACTGACAACAAATGTAACTACAAAATACCAACAACAAGTAAGTAGTTAAATAGACATGGAAGTTGGTAACCTAGTTTGGTGAAATCCACCTATGTCTAGGATTCCATGTGCTCAGGAAAGATAATCCCCTAATATTAAAGAGTTAAGCAGTTTACAACGCAATACTTATCTACAATACACAACTATTATAGCGACTCATGTAGAGCTCAACTCATTGATCACCTAGACTCTCTCTAAATGTGAGACTCTCTCTCAAATTTACTTTGGTCTCCCCTAAGTTTGGTAACATTAGTATTGAACACTTTGGTTTCCGACAGTGTGTGAGAATCCTCTCAACATTGTTATCTTCCCCTCAAGTCATGAACTTCCTTCACTAAGGAATCTTAGGATTCCCTAAGATGGAGAACTCCTTCTACGTAGTTGAGTCTTAGGCTCCCCCTAAGATTGAGAATCCCATCTCTTCAACTGTGTCTTAGGCTCCCCTTAAGACAAAATAATTTTTACATTCTTGAACGATTCACACAATGGAGGACTTGCACAACGTAATATAATGAGCAAAGAGTAAGAATACCAAGATGAACAATTCAACTACAAAATAGAAAATGAAAACATGGTAGTTCACCCTTTTACAGGATGAGAATGAACCTAATTAATAATACTAATTTACAATTTAAAATAACATTAAAAATAGAAACTAAATTAAAAAATTTAAATCTTAGATCTAACATCAACTTAAACATTAAACTGAAAATTGAATCTAATAATAAATTTAAGAAACATAAAAACACAAATTTGAAATTTAATGAAGAAAAACTTCAAATCTCAATATCAACATGGTTACGTAGTTCACTAGTGGTGAATTAGTTATGTTCATGGGTCGAGAGAGAGATTAGATCTTAATAGAGATAAAATATCATAATATAGATTCGAAGGTACTAGTAAAATTAGAGAGTTTATATATAATGCATGTCTCTAAATTAACGGACCAAATTTGTAGATAAATACAAATTAAGATTCATGGCATTCTAATACTTCTGTCTTTAAGGTGTGGTGTGTGTTTGTACAATAGACATATCTAAATTCATTTGTGGTGTGTTGTGGTGGAGATAGAGACAAAGCAACACGTGCTTTTATCTTATTCCGAAGTTGAAACAATTGGTTGATTTGCGACTTCCCATTCAAGATTTGTCGGTGAAAGTGGTAGATTTACCGAGCATTGCAAATTTTTTGGTATTTTGTGTAACTTATTGAGCTATTTGGAAAGATCGAAAGAGGTGAATTGGATTTTGAATTTCAAAAGGAAAACTTTTACATTTAGAGAGATTCATATTAAGATTTCCACCAACTTACAAAAATAAAACATACTTAAATACTACATATTAAGAGATATTCAATGGACTTTTACATATAAAATAAGCATAAACTAATTAACATAATATAAAAATATTATTACATAAGATTAAGGTTAAAAGTTTCCTACACTTTCATGAAAGTAACAAGTTAGTTCTTGAATTTTGATTTGTTACGATTTAATTCTTGTACTTTCAATTGCTAATAGTTTAAACCTTAAATTTTACTACGTAATAATTTAATCCTTGAACTTTAAAATTTGTTAAAATTTAGTATTTATCATAGAAATTAATGTTAAGATTTAATAAGATTTTTTGTATAAATAAACCGATAAACTAATTAAACACTCGATATTTTTATAAAAATACAAAATCTATATCTAAAATAATAAAAATTGATATCTAATTTTGATGATTTTTTTTTACATTAGGACTTAAACTGTTACAAATTTGAAAGTAAAATGACCAAACTGTTACATACTAATGTTTAAAGGCCAAATTATTACAATCAATAATACAAAGACTAAATCGTTACAAACTAAAGTTCATAGATTAAATTGTTACTTACACGAAAGTTTATAGACTAAAAGTGTTTTTTTACCTAATAAAAATTTCGGAATTTAGGTTTTCTTCTTTCAAGTTTGACTTCTGGAATTTCAAAGGATTTGGCTGTGATGGAGGTTCCTCCGTTGAAAATCTCAAGTCTTGCCTTTGGGTTAAGAATCTTAAATTTGGAGGAACCATTGAAATGAGGAGAAAATCCTAACAAAGTAACCACCAATAACACAAAGAGGAAATCCACATGGGCCGGGTTGAGTCGGGTTCGAGGCATTTTGTAGAACAAACCGAAAATTCGAGTTCGCTCTAAATGAACTTTATCCATTCATTTTTTTAAGGGTCAACCCAACCCTGGTCACTGATTTTTTTTTTTTTTTTTTAATTTTGATTGTCATATTCTTTTTTTTTAACATATATATAGTCGGGTCGGGTTGGATCAACTCGACCCTAAGCGGGATAACCCGAGATCCAACCCGAAATTTATTTTTTTAATACTTTTTAACCCAACCCAACTCAATCCTTACAGTTTGGGTTGAGTAGTCCGGATTGGTCGGGTTATTGGGTTTTTTGAACATCCCTAATCCAACACTAAGATCTAGGATAAGAGAATTGTGTCTTATACTAAGCCAATGGATTCTAAGAATCATACTAAAAGATGTGTTGTCCATAATAAATCATATCCAAACACGAATATAAAGTTCTCTCAAACATTTTGTGAACCAAGATACTTAATTAACAATAAAGAGATCAATGAGACCCTACATTATGAGAGCCCATTTTGGAGCATAGCCGGATGATGATGTGTACTAGGCACGAGTATGTAGTGCTAGGAAATGAGCAATACTTAGTGCAATCCATCTAAGTCATATGCTCCACCTTCTTCTGCACAAAAAAATAATAATAATGAATAAATTTTAAGAAAAAAATAATATCCATGTGTCACTTTTTAATTGGATATAGCTCATGTTGCACCATAATTTTTTTTTTTTTTAGGGATTAGGCATCGCCATTTACATGTAGAGGAATGTGACCATTTTTCTAGGGTCAAAGATTAGGTACAGTCATGTCCATGCATCTCATTTTCCTTACATATTAAAAATATTTTAAAAAATTTCAACATTTTTTATAATAAAAATATTTAGATGCATCTCACTTTATACATTTCATTTAATTGTTCAATCATAATTTGTCATGTGACAAATTCTTCTTATTTTTTATTAAAAATATTTTAATTTCTTTTTTATGTTAGTGATAGAGAGTACATAAAGATAGGTGCATCTTAAAATTTAATTAGTATGCAGTTGAGATTGTCACATTACATATTTTTATTGGTGTGATTAGATTGCACAAATCTTTTTGCAATTTTTTTTTCCTTTCTATAGCCACATTAAATTATGCAAAAAGCAATTAAAATAAATTTTAATTAAATCTTTCAATACAAAATATATTACAAGAATCGTGACTACTTATTTTCGAATTATTGAACTAATAAAAACGATAAGTAATGATTTACTTGTTTCAATAGGGAGGACTATAAATTATACATTTCCATTTCCATCTAAAGTTCAAATCTCTAATTTAAAAAAAAAAAAAAAAAAAAAAAAAAAAAAAAAAAAACCTCCAATTTTTAAGAGCAAAATGTAAATATCATCCTAAAGTATGGATGATTACACCCTTAAAATATATATATATATATATATATATATATATAAATTAGACCCCAAATATTTAAAGAAAAATTATACAAACTACCTGTGAATTATAAGTTTTGTTACAATCAACCGTATAAACTTATACTATTGGTTTGGATCGCAAATATTATTTCATTGACACGAATATTAAATATCTAGAATTAAATGTCTGCAACTATTAATATATGTGTTTGGATACGGAGGATGATTAATGTCTGAAAGTTAAATATCTTTCATTTACTATTTTTTTAGAATAGGTGATATTATTATACAACAATAAGGGGATCCCACAACCCGGGATCAAGGCATCAAAGCAACAAAGCACAAACAAAAACGGGACTCGAACGAAACAAATGCAAACAACACCATCCACCTAGGAGAAAAACAACGAAAAGGAAACAAAACCCCACAACCTATGGTCAACAGTAAAACAAAGAACATCGACAAGAACAAAAAGAGAAAAAACACCCGTAAACGCACTAGATAAGACCAAAAAAATCAACCCGCAGCACAGCACGAACTGTAGAGACCATAATGTGAAACAAAGCAAACACTGTAACGATCCGACCCCCTCCCCTAGGACTTAAGTTAGGCTGTTACTAAAAACATGCATGCATGGAACTTAAAACGACACTCTGTTATGGTGAAATAAATGCTAATTAAATAAGGTGTATTTAAAAGACTTTGCATTTAATTTCAAATATTAAAAAAAAAAAACAACAGTAGGGTACCCATAAATCATAAATGATCATAAATAAATCTGAAAGCGATTTTTAATAGTAAGTTTTAGACATCAACACTTAAAGCTGAGAAAAACATGAAAATAAGTTTAAATCTCATGAGCGGAAGCATGAAACTAGTCCCAGTGGCTCGATCACGAATTCCGCTTGTCCATCATCAGTGCATCTTTACAAACAACAACATGAAAAAGAATGAGTATAAATACTAAGTAACCCCACTACTGGGATCAGGTTAGACATCTATGTCCTCTAGACACCTACCTCTAGTGGAACATATAAACTGTTCTAGTCCTCATGAGACACATACATACATGAAAAAGAAATTGATTTCTATCTTACTGTAATTAAATATACCCACTACCTCTGGTGAATCCCAAAGGAAATACAATAACTGGTGAATCCCAAAGGAAACACAAACTGGTGAATCTCGAAGGAAACACAATCACTGGTGAATCCCGAAGGAAACACAAATTGGTGAAACCCGAAGGAAACACAATAACTGGTGAATCCCAAACCCGAATGAAATACAATAACTGGTGAATCCCGAAGGGAAGGTGAATCTCGAAAGAAACACAATCACTGGTGAATCCCGAAGGAAACACAAATTGATGAAACCCGAGGGAACACAATAATTGAATCCCGAAGGAAACACAAACCTAGTGGGCATTCCAACTAATCAGTACTATCATATGCTCGACACCATAATTATCACAATATAGCTCTATGACATACACATATGCTTCAACGTCATAGCTCTATAACAAACACACATGCCTCAATATCCACATATCACATACAACCTCATGGAATCAAATATCATCTCATGCTAGCATTCAAGTATCCAAGTGTACAAATACATCTTTCATATCCTCAAGCAAGAACGTACCACGATTATACTAAACTATCCGTTCATCATGGGGCCAGTTCCAGTAGTAAGATTACTTACCTCGAGTCGATACTCCATAGATAAAAATTAGACCACAAACTATAACGACAATCCAAAGTAGCGGCCCTAACAACAAAACAACTCTCAAATTTCAATTAAAGCCAGAATTGTAAGACTTCAGGTCCAAATTCAAACTATCAAGAACTTACTCAAAAAATGAAAACCACTTCCACTCGGTGCCTCCTTTGACTTCCAAACTCCTTGACGACTTAAACTTTAAACAAAATCCAGCAAAGGCGGGTCATAACACTGAAACATAATATTAATGGTCAAAAGAACGACACGAACCGACACAACCTTACCCCAACATATCTGACGAAGACCAAGCGGACCCGACGCAGCAGGGGGACGACAACCGACAGCGATGCGGCTGGGGTGGCGGACGTTGGGCTAGAGTGGCGTTGCAACTTGAAGCGATGCTCGCGTACGGTCGGCACTAGGTGAACGACAGAGGAGACCGACCGAACGAGCGACGTGCAGAGGAGATCGGCTGGACGATCTGGAGAAGTTGGACGAGCGGCTCTCGGCAGAACGTAGTGGACGAAGACACCTTCAGATCTGGGCTCTCGGCTCTCGGCATAAAAGGACGGATACTACTCTGACCGGCTGGCGCGCTGAGGAAACTTCGGATCGCCGACTGCTTGTCGGCGTCGGGTTCGACAGAAAACGGCGCTGGGTGTCGGCGGCTAGGGTTTTCTCAAGGGGTGCACGGTGTGAAGAAGAAGATGAGGGAAATTTGTTTTTATAAAAAAAAATAAAAAATAATAATAATAATAAAACTATAAAACTAAAAAAAAAATCAAATAAACTTTATTTTATTTCTTTCCTTATTCCACTTTATTTTATTAACTTCCTTTCTTTCCTAAAAAAGTGAAAATAAAACTTTCCATTAGTTTCTAAATTGAACAATTTTGTAAGGTCAAAAATTAAATTCCTGCACTTACACTTAAATTCTAAAATTCCAAAAATGCCCTCCACTAACAAAATTACTGAAATTACAATAATACTAAAGAAAAAAATACGATATGTTACATTCTTCTCTCCTCAAAGAACTTTCGTCCTCGAAAGTTCATTCTGAACTGGTGATTCTGCCACAGGACTTTCACAAAAGCAATTTCCCTGCGGCGCAATGTCTTTACTTCTCTGGTGAGGATCTCTACCGGTTTCTCTTTGTAGCTCAAGTTGTCTTTCAACTGCAAGGGCTCGAAGTCAACTACATAAGATGAGTCTGTCACATACTTCCTTAACATCAAAACATGTAAGACATTATGAACTGAAGACAGTGTTGAGGGCAATGCCAATCGGTAAGCTACGGGGCCAACTCGCTCCATAACCTCGAAAGGTCCAATGAAGCTCGGACTCAACTTCCCCTTCCTGCCAAACCTCAGAATACCTTCCATGGGTGCCACCTTTAAGAGCACTTTCACACCAATCTCAAATTCCAAACGTCTTACATCGGCATAGCTCTTATGTCTACTCTAAGCCGTTTGCATACGAGCCCTGATCTTCTGTATTGCCTCATTCGTGGTCTGCACTAATTCAGGTCCTAACAATTTCCTCTCTCCTACCTCATCCCAACACACAAGGGACCTATAACTCTTCCCATAGGGCCTAAAGGGTGACATCCCAATAGTGGACTAGTAGTTGTTATAAGCAAACTCCATTAAATGCAAGTGAGTATCCCAGCTTCCTAAAAATTCTATGGCATAGGCACGCAACATATCTTCCAATATCTGGTTCAATCGCTCTGTCTGCCCATCAATCTGTGGGTGGAAAGCTGTATTGAAATCTAACCGAGTCTCCAAAGTTGCCTAAAGACTTTTCCAGAAATTAGACGTGAAACGAGGGTCTCTGTCTGACACGATGGACACAAGCACTTCGTGCAACCTCACCACCTCCTTCATGTATAACTATGTCCACTTATTCACTGAAAAGGTGGACTTCCCAGGTATGAAATATGCTAACTTTGTAAGTCTGTCTATCATGACCCATATCACAGTGAAACCTCTGTCTGTCCATGGCAACCCCACGATGAAGTCCATAGACACATGCTCCCACTTCCATTTTGGTACACTCAATGGCTATAACAAGCCTGTTGGTTTCTGCCTCGGGGTTTTCACTTGCTGGCACACCAAGCATTTGCTGACGAACTCTACAATCTCTTTTTTCATATCATTTCACCGGTAGTAACGTTTCAAGTCCTGATACATCTTGGTGGTGCTAGGGTGAATCGAAAATAAGAAACTATAGGCCTCTGACAATAACTCATCTTTGATATCACTAATTGCTAGCATGCACAAACGTCCCTGATAAAGGAGGCCACCTTCTGTTGATACTGAGAATTCGCCATCTTGGCCTGACTCCACCCTACGAACTCTCTCCTCCAGATAAGGGTCGCCTCGCTGCACATTAATAATCTTCTGCCTTAGACTCGGTCGCACTGACAACTATGTTAACTGTGTCATGACCTTTTCCACTACCACTGCAATCTCTGCCTCTTTAGCTCCCTGCACAAATGAGTCTATCTGGTAATGAGGGCTGCTGAATGAGTCACCTTTCTGCTTAGAGCATCTGCCACTACATTTGCCTTTCCTGGGTGGTACAAAATTTCACAGTCATAATCCTTCACTAGCTTCACCCACCTTCTTTGCCTCATGTTCAACTCCTTCTGAGTGAAAAAGTACTTTAAACTCTTGTGGTCGATGAAGATTTATATCTCATCTCCATATAAGTTGTGTCTCCAGATTTTAAGAACAAAAACCACTGTTGCTAACTCCAAGTCATGCGTGGGATAATTCTGTTCATGCTCTTTAGCTGACATGAAGTGTAAGCAACTACTCTGCCTGCTGCATCAATACGTATCTCAACCCCTTCTTGGATGCATCACTGTAAATGACAAAACCACCTGATCCATCTGGTACTATAAGAACTGGGGTTAAAACCAATATTTGCTTGAGATCTTGGAAACTGCTCTCATAAACCTCATTCCAAACGAAAGGGGCTCCCTTTCCGGTCAACTGAGTCAATGGGGTGGCTATACGAGAGAAGTCCTTTACAAAGCGTCTATAGTAGCCTGCTAACCCCAGGAAACTATGCATTTCACCGACTGTGGTGCCTTAATCTTTGCAGGATCCACAGAGACAACTTCCTTCGATACTACATGCCCTAGAAAGGACACATGCCTCAACCAAAATTCACATTTAGAAAACTTAGCGTACAGCTGATTGGCCCTTAATGTCTCCAAAACTTTCTGCAAATGCTCCTCATGTTCGGCCTCTGTCTTGGAATATACCAAGATGTCATCGATAAAAACGATCACAAATATTCATCAAATCCATGAACACTGCTGGTGCATTCGTTAGATCGAACGACATCACTATGAACTCATAATGCCCATACCTTAAACGAAAAGTTGTCTTGGGTATGTCACTGTCTTTTATTCTCAGCTGATGGTATCCTGAACAGAGATCAATCTTTGAAAATATCGTAGCTCCTTGCAACTGGTCGAACAAATCATCAATCCTAGGGAGGGGATATTTGTTCTTGATGGTCACCTTGTTCAGCTCCCTGTAATCAATGCACAGATGTAACGATCCATCCTTCTTTTTCACAAACAAAACAGGTGCACCCTATGATGACACACTAGGGCGTATGAAACCCTTGTCCAACAACTCCTGCAATTGGACCTTCAGTTCCTTCAACTATGTCAAGGCCATTCTGTATGGGGCCTTCGAAATAAGGGTTGTGCCTGGCTTCAACTCAATAGCAAAATCTATCTCCTACTGTGGAGGCAGTCCATGAAGATCCTCTGGAAAAATGTCTAGAAAATCCCTCACTACTGGCTCTTAAGTCAAGGTGACTTCAGTCTCTCTAGTGTCCACCACACTGGCCAAAAATCCCCAGGCTCCCTGGTCAAACAGTCTGCCTTCATTGCTGAAATCACTTTGGGTAGGACTACAGTCCCAATCCCTTTAAACTTAAAACTGGCTCTTGTAGGATGGTTAAAGATGACCTCCTTACGGGAGCAATCTATGCTGGCATGATTAGCAACTAACCAATCCATGCCCAATATCACATCAAAATCATGCATTTCTAAAATTATCAAGGTTACATCTAATGTGCGATTTGCTACCTTTATCTGACATGCTTTTATCTTTTCTGTAGCTAACATGATCTCTCATGATGGAGTGGAAATGGACAATGCAAATGGCAAAGGTTCTGAGTATAACATGGCATGCCTCACAAATACAGAAGATATAAACGAATACGAAGAGCTAGAGTCAAACAAAACTAAAGCATAGTGCCCCAAAATGGGAAGCGTACCTATCACCACTGTGTCTGACTTCTCGGCCTCACGCCGAGTGGTAGAAAACACCCTACCCTGCTGTTACTGACAATTCGAGCCTCCCTAAAACGAGCTTACGGGTTGGCCCTTGTGTTCAGGTGCGTTCCTCCTCGGGCATCTATCTGACATATGCCCCTTCAGGCACATCGAAAATAGACCCTAGAGCCGGCTAGGCAACATCCCCAGTGTCGCCTACCACAAGTAGTACATATCGGCCTATCCTCCATGCCAGTCACAACTTGGGAACCCTGCTGTCCCCACTAACGTGGAGCACTCACTGTGTTCTGGTTCCTCTGCTGATGCTCAGGAGCCCTATGTCCAGCCTTTCTTTTCTGACCCGCGGAGGTCCCAATCCCGAGCGACCTCCTATATTCCTCTCCCATCTGGAAGTCAGCATCAATCCTCACGGCGGCTCGTAGTGCCGCAACATACGTCTTGAGGTCCAAGGCATGTACCATGCCTCACAGTTCGCTCCTCAAACCCTGGATGAATCTCTCGGTCCTTGCTGCCTCGGTGGCTACTAGTTCAGGAGCAAAGTGGGATAGCTTATCAAATTCTTGTTCATACTCTTCCACTAACATAACTCCATGTTTCAAGTTCAAGAATTTTGCCTGTTTGTTGTACCGAGTGTTGGCCGAAAAATACTTCTCATAAAAGCGCTCCTTGAACTGCTCCCAGGTTGCAAGCTTCCCACCAGTATCAATCATCTTCTCTGCTGAACGCCACCAGATTTTCGCGTAACCAGTCAACATGAAAACTACGCATTAAAGCTTGTGCTCTTCTGGACACCTCATAAAACAGAATATTGTCTCAATAGATGACAACCACATCTCTGCTTTGGTGGGGTCCCCCAACGATCCATCAAATGAGCGAGGGTCATACTTCCAAAAATCCTTCAGATGTTTAGCCTCAAGAGACAGGCCTTGCATGTTTCTATCCTACGGTCAGGTCTGTTGTAACTGCTCGAATGGCACCGGTTTCTCCTGGACCTGGGTCTGGGCAGTCTGTCCTGCCATCGTGCTACGAACCATCTCCTGCAACTTTCTCATTAGGGAGGATGCAACAGCTTCACTAATTCTGGCTTCCATTGCCTTTCATCAATTTAGGTCATAGGCAGATTTAGAGCTGCCGGAACAATCTGGCTACTCTCAACTCTCTCTGCTTGCACTTCTTCTCTAACTGTCTTTCTTGTTCTAGGTTTAGGTGTCATGTCCTGTCATGAACTCATACATTAACTATCTATCTCTGGGTCTTTCTCAGAAATCATGCATTTAAAACAATATATCACTATTTTCATATATGCAGTGAAACTTTCATTAGTAGGATGTACCTAGCGATGACGAGGAGTCCTTTACTAGGCCACAAGGACTATCTAGACTTATGTAGTAAGTCAGTCTACAGAACCCAAAACATGAGCTCTGATACCAACTGTAACGACTCGACCCCTTAGGACTTAAGTTAGGTCGTTACTGAATACATGCATGCATGGAACTTAAAACAACACTCTGTTATGGTGAAATAAATGCTAATTAAATAAGGTCTATTTAAAAGACTTTGTATTTAATTTCAAATATTAAAAAAAAAAAAAAAAAACAATGGTAGGGTACCCATAAATCATAAATGATCATAAATAAATATGAAATCGATTTTTAATAGTAAGTTTTAGACATCAACACTGAAAGCTAAGAAAAACATGAAAAAAAGTTTAAATCTCATGAGCGGGAGCATGAAACTAGTCTCAATGGCTTGATCACGAATTTTGCTTGTCCATCACCGGTGCATCTTTACCTTTACCTGAAACAACAACATAAGAAAGAATGAGTATAAATACTCAGTAAGTAACCCCACTACTGGGGTCAGGTTAGGCATCTATGTCTTCTAGACGCCTACCTCTAGTGGAACATATAAAATGTTCTAGTCCTCATGAGACACATACATACATGAAAAAGAAACTGATTTCTATCCTACTGTAACTAAATATGCCCACTACCTCTGGTGAATCTCGAAGAAAACACAATAACTGGTGAATCCCAAAGGAAACACAAACTGGTGAATCCCGAAGGAAACACAAACTAGTGAATCCCGAAGGAACACAAATTGATGAATCCCAAAAGAAACACAATAACTGATGAATCCCAAAAGAAACACAATAACTGGTGAATCCCGAAAGAAACACAAACTGATGAATCCCTAAGGAAACACAAACCTAGTGGGCATTCCAACTAATTAGTAAAATCATTATCATAGGCTTGACACCATAATTATCACAATATGGCTTTATGACATACATATATGCTTCAACATCATGGCTCTACAACAAACATACATGCCTCAATATCCACAGATCACATACAACCTCATGGAATCAAATATGATCTCATACTAGCATTCAAGTATCCATGTGCACAAATACATTTTGCATATCCTCAAGCAAAAACGTACAACGATTATACTAAACTATCAGTTCATCATGCTGTCATTGTACCATAACATTCATCCATCATGCTAGCATACATCCAGTGACTGGCCCGTGGGCAGTTCCAGTAGTAAGATTACTTACCTCGAGTCGATACTCCACAGATAAAAATTAGACCACCAAACTATAACGATAATCCAAAGTAGCGGCCTTAACAACAAAACAACTCTCAAATTTCAATTGAAGCCACAATTGTAAGACTTCAAGTCCAAACTCAAACTATCAAGAACTTACTCAAAGAATGAAAATCACTTCCACCTTCTTCTACAGTGCCTCATTTGACTTCCAAACTCCTTGACGACTTAAGCTTGAAACAAAATCCTGCAAAGGTGGGTCATAACACTGAAACATAATATTAATGCCCAAGAGAACGAAACGAACTAACACAACCTTACCCCAACAAATCTGACGAAGACCAAGGCAGACCCGACGCAGCAGGGCGACAACAACTCAACATCCCAACCCACCACCCGATGAGACAAACCCAATTGACACAACACACCTGACCACACCTCTCTCCCAAACCCTGTCTCTTATACACATCTAGATGTGTATAAGAGACAGACCCAATTGACACAACACACCTGACCACACCTCTCTCCCAACCCTACACTCAAAAAATAAATGATCCCGCGACTCCACACTTCCCCCACACAGACGACACCTCCTCTGACAACATACCCCAACTCCTCAACTAATCCCGTGTACCCAACTTATCCTTCACAACTACCGACGCACAGAAGAAGTGATGCGGAATACCACCCCCAAACTATAAAAGACCTGCCCAAGACACCCTAGGATGATGAGGGCGCAAACTTTTCCATGCCCTAGCGATGGAAAACTGACCACTAGCACTTGGCACCCAAATCCAATAATCCTCCCCTTCACCCTAGGCCCTACTGCCTAATAGAACCCTAGATTTAAGCAACTCCCATAGGCCACCTCCAACCTCCTTCACCATCCATAAACTCCGACAACTGCATATTTCATTTACTAATTTTGTATATGAAAACAAAATTTAATAATTACATAATTAAATGTAAGATAACAATTAATGCAGTCATAAATTGAATATAGTATGATTTATTATATTTTATATTAATTATTTATTTAATCACTTAAAATAAAAAATAATTATTTTTTTATATATTAGATATAGCATCATTAAACTTTAATTGATTTAATTATTAAAAATAATTTAATAAATATAAATTAATTAGACTATTGATAATTAATTATAAAATTTTATTTTAAATAGTTAAAATAACATAAAATATTAATTATGAATTTATTAGTTGAAATTTATTAAGTTTAAATACTATATTTATATTTAATAATTAATTATACTTAATAGTAAGAGAAATTCTCATAAACAGAAAAGTCCTAAAATTATTTACACTTTATAGCAAAAAGTTCCAAATATGTTTTGTACTTTTGAACTTTTTACTACAAAGTGAATATTTTTAAATATATTTTTATATTTAAAAATACCCTAATAGTAATGATCAATTGATATTGAATAAAACTGTTCATCTCTATGGTATTAAAATTTAATCTTTTTTAAGGATATCAAAAAATTTACATGGGTTTTAAAGTTCCATAGATAATAATATATTGAGTTTTAAAAAATAAAATCCTATTAAATAAATAAGGATATTAAATATTTATCTCAAATTTCATGATAAAACTTGTCAAATAAATTTTTTCGTGGATACAACACACATAAAATTAACCAAATTTGCCTTACGTAGAATCAACCAAGAAAGCCGCATAAGTAAATATAACCTACAAAAGAAGTGGGTTAGTCCAACTAATCTTGCTTGCACAATGGAAAGAGGCACGGATTTATCTCTCCATTGAATCAAATTAGCCAAAGATATGTGTTTGTGAGCCCATGCTAAAGTTTCAATCAATTATTGCCAATATCCTAGTCCAAATAAGAACATCCATGCCCAAACTAATAAATTATTCATACCAAAAGGATTATATCCATTGATAAATTATGAAGAATTTAACCATAGATAATCTCTTAACCATCCCATCAAATAAATAGAATATTCATTAAATTATGAAATGTTGTAATATATATATATATAGAATTAAAATCCCATGAAATTTAATTTTACAAAAATATCGATATTAATAAGAACATAAGGCGTTGATTGTAAATTACGAGGGACTAATTGATCAAATTAAAAATTTAGGAGTGTAATTGTAACAAACCTCAAGGTTTAGGGGGTGATTGATCAAATTAAAAATTCAAGGGGTAGTTGTAACAAACTCCATAGTTTAGGGGTGGTTTGTGCAATTTCTCCAATATTTGTTGATAAAAATTGAACCCTCAAACTTCTTTAAACTCTCGATTGTACTCCGTTTCAGCTTCTATAATTTCCATTTTCCTCTTGCCCCTTGAAGGTTCATCAATTGTTTTCTATACATTTGAAAGTTCAATTTTTGTCATTAAATATTTAGGGTCCAATTTCTACAATTATTTAAGTTTGAGAGTTCAATTTTAAATATTTGTAAAAGTTTGAGTGCTCAATTTTTCAGTAACCGAAACCAGAACCAACTTTAAGAGTAGTTTTTGCAATTTGTCAAGATTTTAAAGTAAGAAATATTGATTTATCACAAGAATTTAGAATCTTAGGATGCATTTGACCCACTGGGTCGGTAAGTTTGTGTTTAGAGTACATAATTACAAGATTGAGTTATTCGATAATTACGAAAAGTAAGACAGAATTGTTTGATAAATGTAAAAAAGAAGAGGTCGAGGAAAAGATTGAGTTCATTGATAAATAATAAAAAATATAAAAAAATAGATAGATGAAGTTTCTCGATAAATATGAATTCAATAGTGTTTATTATTTAAATTGATATGTTTCCATCAAATTAATAAATTAGTGAGTCAAACAACTTCTTAATTTAAAATTAAAAAAAATATTTAAGCATATCTCAAACAACACTTATTTTCTTTTTTTTTTTTATATCCTATCAAATCATCTAATCATAATTTGACGTCGGATTAATTTTAGATAAATGATGCTGGTGAGTATTATCCAAATTACAATGCACGTGCTTGCACACATTTCCTGGTTCACGGGCTAGGCCTTCTATAAATCAATCAACATTTTTTTTTTTTTTTGAAAAGGAAAGAATCTGAACTTTTCAATATAAGAATCTTCTTATTTTATTTCATTAAACATTAATCATCTTTTCACTTTTGGTGGCGGTACCGATTGATCTGACAATTAGTGATATAAAGCTGAAGAGCTGTTCTGTCGTAGTTCTCTCGCTCCACTTGTACGAGTCAACGAACTCACACTTCACAATCACAATCATCATTTTCTTTTTCTGCTTCGCAACGGAGCGCCATTCCGAGGAGATTTGCTTCTCAAAGACGAGGACCGAACGACGTTCTTCGTCATTGTAAGTTTACAATTCTTGATAAGCTTTTATGAATCGGAATGAAACTAATCTGTGTACTCAATTTCATGTCGAGCAAACATCGATTATAGTTAAGATATTAGTGTAGAGTAGTAAATCGTAGTGAGATGTATTCGACTTCATCGGGAATGATTTTGATCTAAACCGTAATGAGATGTATTCGACTTCTTCGGGAATAATTTTGATCATTAAGGTTTTTGCTGACGAATTTTTGTTCTGTTTTCATTTGGAATCTGAGGTGCGGGAGTGACGAAAAGAATGAAGCTAACTCCAAAGGAGGTGGACAAACTAGGTCTGCATAATGCGGGATTTCTAGCACAGAAGCGTCTTGCTCGTGGTTTGAGGCTGAATTACACTGAAGCTGTTGCACTTATAGCCACACAGGTTGGTCGGTAATCAGCTTTTGCTGTCATATTAAATCTGTATTTTGTTTCTTCTTAACGGCTGCGAACAGTAAAAGTTTGTACTAAGTTGTGTGAGTTTCATTTTTAGCTTACTGAAATTGCTCATCCTTCAACCTTGTAAGTTTGTAACAGTCCTGTTATGACGGGGTTCTCAAATCCATTCATTTCAGACTTATACATCGTTCTAAACTAGATAGGTTATATTAGAAAGGTCTGCACAAGTATTCGTAGGCTTTTTGTTTCTGTTCCTTTTCTTTTTAGTAAGTATACGGGTTCAGGTTGATTCTAATGAGATATTATTATTTTTTTCTCCATAGATTCTGGAGTTTGCACGCGATGGTGATAAGAGCGTGGCAGAATTGATGGAACTGGGACCAAAACTGTTAGGAAGGTTGATGAAATTCTTTTATTTTATTTTTCATGATACTGTTGAATACTGCAATACTTTTGTATCAACCTGCTTATTTATAAAAACTAGAGAATTTTCAATAACTTTCTTCATGGCAGGCGACAAGTTCTTCCAGCTGTTCCACGTCTTGTGGATTCTGTGCAGGTATTGTACTGCCAAGTATTGTTTTGAAGTCTTCCATAAATTCAGATTCCAAATTATCTGCAAAAATACTCTGAGAATCTTTAACATCATGAATAGGTTGAAGGAACTTTTCCTGATGGGACTAAGTTAGTCACAATTCATAATCCCTTTGAAGAAGAAAATGGGAACCTAGAGCTAGCATTGCACGGTTCTTTTCTTCCAGGTGGATTTCACCTTCACAAAGTTTTTGAGTTACATTCTGTTGGATATATTTATCATTCTATTTTCTAAGTTCCATAAGACTTCAATAAAAATCCCCATGTTTTCTGGTTTCTTGCTACGAACCTTTGCTCTTAATTCCTTGTTAAGAATGATTTGTTTTTTCTTTTCTTTTCTTTTTTTTCTAGATTACGAGTTTAGTGACTTTTAAGATTGTATTTAATAGGTATATGAAATTTTAAAATATGTAATAGATATGTGAGTGGATCACCTTTTCTTTGTTAAGCGAAGAGTTCAACAATCAGCTTTTCCTCCGTTGTGAGGTGGATCATAAAGGTTGGATTGGGTGTACATCTTGTCAACTGTTTTAATTTGGTTTGGTGCCTTCTGAAGAGAGTGGAAGATGTTTTTCTGAATGACTGTCCGGTTGCGGTTCAAAAAGAAGGCAAAAGTCTTGCACAGTAATGCAATTAGAGCTTTGTTTGGGGCTATCGGGAAGAAAAGAGAAGATGGTTCTCAAATAAGGCCTCTACTTTTATTTATTTATTTCTCTCTCTGAAAATGTACAGTACCCAACCTCTTCTTGAAGTGCTTTACCCAGTTCATTTGCAATACACAATATTCTCTCATTTATTTAGATCGGAGGCCCTCTCTTTTTTTCTCCCCTGTTCTAGGCTTAGGCCTCATCCCAAAGGCCTTTTGAGGTTTGCTCTCTTTTGGTTGCCTTTTTGTTTCTTATTAAAAAAAGAAAAGAAAAAAGAGCACATGCGAGCTTTCATTTTAAATTGAAAGGTCTAAATTGAAAGGTCGGGGTTCTATTAGAGACACAACTCAGTTTTGTATCTCATAGGTTCGTGACTTTAAAAAACGAAAAATAGATTAGAGATTTGTTGGATACAAAATTGACGGTTTAATGAACTACTAGACATAAAACTGAAAGTTCAAATATCCATTGAACACTATTAAACTTTAAAGAATCGTTAGACACAAAGTTAAAAATTTTAAAACTTTTTAAGCACAATTATGAAAGTGTAGGCACTAAATATGTAATTTAACAATTTAGTTTTTATGGCCATTTTAATGTTCTTTCTTCTAGAGCCCAGTATATTTAATTTCCTTCTTGTTGAATTATTCAAATAAACATGCAGTTCTTTATTATTATTGACACGCATCAGCCTTGTTTCCCACCCCTTTACCCCAAAGTCGTTGTCCTTTCTCCCTTCAGTTTTATCAGCTTTTATAAACAAACACTATTAGTGGAAATTCTTACCATAAATTGAATCATGGCACGACATTTTAACCATACCCTTGATTTTTGCTTCTCACATGTCATCTGAAGGTTCAAATGCTTTTTGTAAACTTGTAGTGCCGTATAGTGTTTTCCTAATTTGAGTGTTGTTTATTGTTAGTATAATCTAAAACTGCTTGCGAGTAAACTTTTGGAGAGCAATCCTTGTACTTTCATTATTCTTAACGTTTTAGGTGGTTTTCTATATGGAAATGTGATTTTTCTCTCCGTATAGTATAGTTGGTTTAATTGCAGAAGAATTGTTTTGCAGTTCCTTCACCAGAAAAGTTCCCTTCGATGGAAAATAGTGTGGTGCCTGGTGAGATTATTTGTCCAGATGGTAAGATTGCCATTAATGTTGGACGGACAGCTGTTAGGCTCAGTGTAGTCAATAAGGGAGACAGACCGATTCAGGTAAACTGTTCTTATTTTTTCAATGAAAACTAGTGACACTAACTTATACCACATTCCATCGCAATAATCAGCGGCTGGCTTAATAGTGAGACAGACTAATTCAGGCATCTGTCATGCCCTTTTGTCAATGTAGTCCAATCTAGGTTAACTTATATGTTAGCATCGTGCTCTATAGTGGGCCTTTGGGTTTGATAATCAACATATGCATGATTCCAGGTTAAAATGCTACACCACGTGCACCTTTTGATATCTTGGAGCAAATACTGCCTCAAGCAAATTTTTCTCTCTTGGGTTGTTTATTTAGTATTGGGTCGAAGTCTTGAAGATATCGTTGAGTTTGAAATAGCTTCCATTGGTTTCATTTGTTTCCAGATTTGAGTCCTATACAGAAGCCTGTTATATATATATATATATATATAACACCAGTTTTCTAACATGCTAAAAGCAATATTGTCTTAGGTTGGCAGCCACTATCACTTTATTGAGGTGAATCCTTCCTTGGTTTTTGATCGATCAAAGGCTTATGGAATGCGCCTCAACATTTCGGCAGGATCAGCTACACGGTTTGAGGTTGGAAATTTTAATCTTGTTGGGGGCTTTTAGTCATAGATTATTTGAGTTAACATGTTTTTATCTGGTTCTCTCATTTCCATAGATGTTCCAATTTATTGCTTCCAAATGGTGTAACTAATGTGGCTATGAACTTATTTATCTCTACATTGATTCATCATAATCTGAAGACGTATTTTTAAGTGTAATTAATCTTCCTCTTTCTTTGTCCAAGATATTATTGTGTGATAGAAACCCATTCCTTTGGTACACGTGTTGATGGATGTTCAACTCTTTAATCTAACCTCATATGACTCTTCAGGCGTTTTGTTGATTTGTGTTTTTGTCCCTAGTAGCCAGGGGAACCAAAATCTGTCACACTTGTAGCTATTGGTGGAAACAAAGTTATCAGAGGGGGAAATGGCATTGCTGATGGTCCAGTTGATAGTTCTAAATTGAAAGATGTGATGGAAGTTGTGCATGCAAGAGGATTTGGACATGTGGAAGAAAACAGCGCTAGGTCTAGACCATCTAATATGCAAGATTGTTGATTGAATTGTTTTTAATTTGTTTGGTCATTTGTATTTTCCCTTTAGGATTAGGTCAGTGTAAATCCAGGCAAAGGGAAGCCTTATCTTAGAAGTCATTTTGCAGAGAAGGTGTAGCTGGAAGAGATGATGAGTTCACCACTAGACTTTTTCGTGAGGATTATGCCAACCGGTATGGTCCGACCACTGGTGACAAAGTTCGACTTGGTGATACAGATTTATATGCGGAAATTGAACATGATTTCTCTGTTTATGGAGACGAGTGTGTATTTGGAGGTGGAAAGGTTATTAGAGAGGGAATGGGCCAATCCTGCGGGCATCCACCAACTTTATCCCTTGATACTGTAATAACCAATGCAGTCATCATTGATCACTGCGGAATTTTCAAGGCAGATATTGGTATCAAAGATGGCTTCATTATGACCCTTGGAAAAGCTGGCAATCCTGATGTCATGGATGGTGTTTGTCCTGATCTGATTATTGGGGTAAAATTTGTCTCAGTTCCATATGATTTTGAAGGTATATTTGTATGCTGACTCCTCTATTTCAATGTGATCAGGCTAATACTGAGGTTATTGCTGGAGAAGGTTTACTGGTTACTGCAGGGGCTATAGATTGTCATGTGCATTTTATATGCCCTCAACTGGCATATGAAGCAATATCAAGCGGTACACTTACTGATCATGGATAAAAGAGAACTTATAGATGTCAATTGGTGACAGCCTCATCAATTGAGGTTGTGACCTCATTGACTTTCTGCATTTTCGTAATTTGTTGGAAACAACATAGAAGATGGGAGCATTTTGATATTTTATGCAAGTTTTTTTTAATTACTTTTATTTATTTATTATTATTATTTAGTTTTTTATACATGAACTCTGCATTTAACTAGGCATCACGACGCTGGTGGGAGGTGGAACTGGCCCTGCCGCAGGAACTGCTGCTACTACTTGCACGCCATCCCCAGTGCAGATGAGGATGATGCTGCAATCAACCGATGACCTCCCCTTGAATTTTGGCTTTACAGGAAAAGTATGTATTCTTATTTTTTTGGTTTGTCAAATTTTGTCTTCTCTGCATACCATTCAAGATGGTTCTTCCCATTGTATATATAAAATTGGAAAGGATTTAAATTACTATTTCAAATATTTTTCTTACACTCTTATGACAACTTGGAGCAGCTAGCTGCTTGCTCATTTCACTTCTAAGTTTAATGCACTACCTTTTTGTTTGTCTCAGGGGAACAGTTCGAAGCCAGATGAGCTAAATGAAATAGTATGCGCTGGAGCAATGGGGCTGAAGCTACATGAAGATTGGGGAACTACTCCTGCTGCAATTGACAATTGTTTAACTGTGGCAGAAAAATATGACATTCAGGCACGGTCTTCCAAAATTTCTCTCCATGAGTTTGAAGAGGTTTAAATCATGGTTATTGAAGTTTCCTTGCTGCCTTTTTTATTTTATTAGGTGAATATTCACACTGACACTCTGAATGAATCTGGATTTGTGGAACATACAATTGCAGCTTTTAAGGGAAGAACTATACATACATACCACAGGTAACAGGTCCATCCTGGTCTTACTATTGGCATTTTATGTGTCATGAAAAGGGATCTTTCTTTTTGGGACTTGTGTCACTGTTAAGCTATCTTTCCTGGAACTCCTTTTGACTTTAATGATGGACTAGACAATTATATATAAGTCGTAATTTTTTTTGGTTAGAAACTATTGTTTTTTTACGCTTTGTCTTTGTATTGTTTGGACAGTGAAGGAGCTGGAGGTGGTCATGCTCCAGATATCATTCGAGTTTGTGGTGTGAAAAATGTGCTGCCTTCATCAACTAATCCTACACGACCATTCACGATCAACACTGTAGATGAACATCTTGACATGTTGGTATAAAAAATAAATGAAATTAGTTTCTGTGAGGAACACTTTCTTATCTGAATTTTGCAGCGCAGTTTCTACTTGCTGAATTATCTGTGCATTGAAGAACTGTAAAAGAAAAAAATGGTAGAGAAAAGATTGAATTGGGGTTTTATCTCTTACAGATGGTGTGCCATCATCTTGATCCCAATATTAAAGAAGATGTAGCTTTTGCCGAATCAAGGATAAGGAAGGAGACAATTGCTGCAGAAGATATTTTGCATGATATGGGGGCAATCAGTATCATATCTTCTGATTCACAGGCTATGGGTCGCATAGGAGAGGTTCTTAATGCATATTGCGTTCCTTTCCTTTTCTCCATATTATACCATAAGTGCATTAGAAGGTAGGGTAGTCCAGTCTCCATTTTAGTGTCATTGTCGTCTGTTTCCCAGATCTCATCAATGATGATTTATTTTTGTTAGGACGGGAGAGTTAGGTTACTGGATTTTTACTGTCAAGCAGCTGAGTATTTATTAATCCTAAATAAGAAATATGAAATTTGAAACTGAGTAACATGTTAGCACAGAGAAGCCCTCATAGACATGGTAATCATATTGTCAACTCATGGTAATAGTTGTTAGCTTTATAGGAGAGCATTAATCTGAAGGATTGCAAATGATTCACTAAATATGATTTTTTTTTTTCCTTTTTTTAGTTCAATAATTTGTATCGAAATTCCTAAATGAAGAATGAAATGTTCTAATCCACAATTTAATTCATTTTATGTACGGTGTGTGCAGGTTATTTCAAGAACGTGGCAAACTGCACACAAAATGAAGTTGGCAAGACCACCTCCATCAGACAATGATAACTTGCGGATCAAGCGATACATATCCAAATATACCATAAATCCAGCCATAGCAAACGGGTTTTCTCAGTATGTTGGTTCAGTAGAGGTATGATCTTTTTTACTCTTTTAGTTCATAAGAGTTTACATGATGAGCTACATTACCATTAATATCAACGACACCTGCAGATGAGAAATTAATTTTGTGCTGAAAGTTAGCATGGTTTAGCCAGTTTGGTTTGTACATGTAAAATGCTTCCAACATGTTTATAACTTGTACATCGAAAATTTTGTTGGGAATGACATTGGGCCAAGGTCTATAGCAAAAGTCAAGTGGGAAAGGAGGAATTTTGTCCCACATTGGAAAATTAAACATTGCCAAAGAGGGTATAAATATCAAGGCATTCAAGAGGAGTTTCCAAATTGTGATTGTGGTGGAAGTTGGATCTTTCTCAACATGCATGCCACCGTTCAGGCGGCTTTGGGTTCGAATGAACTTTTTATTACCCCTCCATTTGAATTTTACCTTTTTAATTAAAACATTTCTATTAAATTATTGGATCTAATTAAATATTTTTGCCCGTTTTTCATCCCTTGGGTGCCCTAGCCGCTCTCCATCTTCTTCATAAACAGTGAGCATTGATTTTTCCTTCTACTGCTGGCTATTTTCTTCACGGTCTTCCATACTATACTGAGCATAATTTTCGACGACTCCATTCCTTTCTCCGGTGAGTCCTCACTTGAGTTGGGAGGTTCTGTTAACCTTAGGGAGCTACTGACATATGCAATTTAATACCAAGGTTGCATCGAATTTTACTTTCAAGATAGTGGACATTTCCACGGCACAACAACGGTTGACATTTGGTATCAACAAATTTTATTCCTGATTTAAATTATATCGTCCCATGTTTGAAAAATCACTAATGTACAGGTGAGGTGACCTCAGGCCAACACAACAAATTCTACACGTCTCTATTTTGTTCTTTATCTCGTGGTTCATGATGTCATTATTTTTATCTGTATTGAATGGTTTATTTCACTGAGACTCGCAATTTTTCCTTTAAGGACTGTTCTGCTTTGAACCTTTTCCACATATAAAAATAAATAATACTAATTTAGATTCATTAGCCTGTTAAATCTTTCATATTGGGTTTCACCATTCATCAAGTTTTGACAATAATTAAATTTTCGGATGGCCTTATTTATCTTGTCAGTACCACAGGTAGGGAAGTTGGCTGATCTTGTTCTCTGGAAGCCAGCTTTTTTTGGGGCAAAACCAGAAATGGTGATTAAAGGTGGTATAATTGCATGGGCAAACATGGGTGATCCAAATGCAAGCATACCTACTCCTGAACCGGTAATTTCAATTGGATTACTTGAGACAACGATTGGATTGTGTGACAGAACAAAAACATGATAGTAAGGAAAGTCAGCGTTTGGGTTGAACTGTTAAGTAAGGATCCTGACCATTTGGCTGCAAATTGCAGTTGAAGGCACTTTATCATTTTTGCACTGGTATTTAATTTATTCCACAACATTATTTCAGTAACCAAGTCCTTGCGAGTTCCATTTCAATTTCTAGTCTTTTTGAAAGTCCACAAGAATGATATTCTATTAGTTGAAGAAAATTTTTTACTGGACAACCAGAAAAATTATAAAATTTCCTTTTGCAATCTCTTATCAAATTCACCTTAGGCACTCTGGAAAAAGTGAGATTAATGAGATGATAAATTCTGTTCGTTTTGGCGAGCTTTTTTAGCCTTTCGTGTTTTCTATAATGGATGGTTTAATTGCTTTTTTCAGGTACTGATGAGGCCAATGTTTGGATCTTTTGGAAAGGCTGGAAGTGCCAACTCAATTGCCTTTGTCAGCAAGGCACTTCTCATACTCTCTTTCTCCTGTTTTGTAGTAGCGAATTTATTCTAATCTGAACTGTTACTTTGTCTCACACAGGCAGCTGTTAACGCCGGAGTTAAAGCCATGTACGGACTCAAAAAGAGAGTTGAAGCTGTAGGCAACATTAGGAAGCTCACTAAACTTGACATGAAGTGGAATGATGCCCTTCCACTCATCGAAGTAGATCCCGAAACATACACAGTGAAAGCCGATGGTGAAGTTCTTACCTGCCAGCCAGCGACTTCTGTTCCACTTTCTCAAAATTACTTCCTATTCTAGACTCGCCTTAATTCTCCATTGTCTTAACTTTCCTACTTCTAATTTTCAAGTTGGTGATACTTTTAGAATAAGTGACAAGGAGGGAGGCCAATGGTTTCAGTTCCTTACCTCTATTCTCCTGTTTTTAAATAACATTACATTTGAAAGCAGGTTGAGTGGAAGCATTGCATGAGGTCGACGATCGGCAATGCCGAGACTTCTTTACCAATGTTCGTTTTGACATTTGTCACAAAATGTCGACAGTTTTGTCTACAATGCACAATCAGGTTTGATTTTACTTCACACCTACCAAAATAACATCCTGGCTCCATTTTCTTGATAAGAATAACATACTGTTGTATTTGAGAATGAGATTAATATTTGGTAGGCGCTTGGGTCATGAGTTCAACGTTTGTGTAATTTAAGGTGAAGAAGTTGACTCTTTAATATGACTTTTTTCTTCTTTTTAGTTGCAATTTTGACCATCAATGAACGTAATGTTATATAAATCCTATCTTTGTGCATCCCATCAAATTGACCAATCAAAATTTGTTATATGGTAAATTTGACTCTTTTTTTTTTTTTTTTTTTTTTTGTTAATTCAAGCAGAGGCCAAATTTCTCCTTGGTTGTTTGTGAATATTTATTCCACTACAGAAAGTACCTGCTTTCACATTATGGTCAAAGTTTGATGGTTTTAATGCAGGACATGATGTACAATGAGACAATACACCCTAAATTTAGGGTAGATGTGATAGCAGCTGCAAACTTCTATGATTTCTATGTCTGGGCATTCAGCATTTATTTCTTTATTAAATATTAGATCGATTATTGTTCCTAGGGGATGAGAGTAGACTCGTAGGATTGACAACGGGATCGGAGCGGGATGGGGACCCTTCATCCCCATCCCCATCCCCATCCCCGCATGGGTATTTCCTCCACCCCCGCCAATTGAAGGCGGAGATAGGGACGGGGATTCCTCGCTGGAGAAATGGGTCCCACGGGGATCCATCCTCGCGGGGACAGGGAGGGACTCATCCCGTTCTCAATTGGAGATTCGATTATAATCCTCAATTCGATCCTATCTCCGATCAAACTGAGGATTTCTTACCCAATCGGGACAGGGACCCGACTCGACAGGGATTTTTGCCAACCCTATAGGTTCAGACTCTGCATGGCCAAATGCTATTGTGGTGGAATGATTGAAGAGTCGAGTTCTATCAATTTAAATCCGAAATTATTATTAAAAATTTGAGACCATTTGTTGGTAATTTAATCTTTATTGTTATTTTATTATATTTTAAATTGATTAGATAAAATTATTCTTCTTTAGCTAGCAAACATTATCACTCAATTCTTCGAGAAAAATCGTAGAAAAGAAAATGAAAAATTACTCATATTAATTTTTTTTTTTAAAATACTATCTTCCATTTTGATTTCAACATTGTTCTCTGATATTACATTAATTCATGCATTTTAATAAATTTATGCATGGGTACAAAATCGTATGGAGGACTTGAATTTTTTTTATTTAATAAAAAGTTCAACACAACATTTGGAGGCGAATTATTTAAACTTTTGCTCTCTTAGTTGAGGGCATGTCTTAAACAAGTGAATTAAGTTTTGAACTAAGCTATATAAGTATTGTAATTTTATAGTCCTTAAAACTAGATTTGATATTTGCTTATGTACCGATTAATAAATTGGATAAAATTGGCTAAACATCTAAATCGTGACATTAAAATGAGTACAGCTCAATTGGCATCAACTATGTATTATCGATCTTAGAATCAGAGGTTTGATCTCCAATTTCACGTATTGTCAAAATAAAATCTAAATAATGACGAATTTAATCACGAAAATACTTGAACTTAATCATTAAACAATGCAAATAAAATACGCTCGAGTTTAGCAACAAAATGGCCACGTTCAACTAAATAAAAGCATCCTCCAAAAAAAACAAACAAATATCCAACATAATTGAAATAACTAAAGTGCAGTCATAAGAATTCTCACACAGCAAGTTACAGTATTCTCAGACAAGAAAAATAATAATAATTGAAAGTATTTATTATGTCATTTATTGCCTGTATGGTCTTAGTCCTTTAAATGTCAATTTTTATATCAATATATCAGTTAACATTTTTTTTATTTAAAAAAAAAAAAATTTTAAATGTAGTGGAAGACAAAATAAAAAAATTTAAAACATAAAATTGAACCTGTTACACACAAAATTAAAAATTTAGGGATTATATGAAATTTTCAAAGCTTAAGATCTTATAAACACAAAATTGAAAATTAAATGTTATACAGTTTTTGAAGTATACAAACATTGTAGACAAGGATTATAGATTAAACTTATTAATTTAACATATAACAATATATCTAAGGTCATGTTTACATCACAAGAAAAGTAATAAATGAATGGTAATCTAAAAAGTGAGTCCAATAAATTATCTTTGTTGTTATTTACCTTGTGTTTCATACTTGTACTGACACGTGAAATCTACTATCCAATATATTAGGGGAAGAAAAAGTTCGGTTCTATTCGGTTTCGTGGTCAAATCGAACCGAACTGAACCACATATATGCGGCTCGGTTTGGTTTCAAATTCAATTTTGGTATTTTTAAAAAATCTATGTTATATTTTTTTTAATTAAAAAACTATTCGGTTTTAAATTCAGTTTTACTCTTTATATATATTAGTTAAAAATGGTTCGGTTCGGTTTCAAAATCAGTTTTCGAAATTGAAATCGAACCGAACCGAACCAAATTAATTCGGTTTCAAAATTTTTTCAAACCGAACCAAACCGCATCTTTCGATTTCACTAGTTTTCGATTCAGTTTGGTTCGATTTTTTCAGTTTGAATGACCATCCCTACAATATATAATAAAAATGCACAAATTGATTGACGAGCAAAGGATGATGAATATGTTTACGTTTCGAACTTACTTTATCATTATTGTTGTTGTTAATATATTGTTACGATATGAGAGATATAAATTTGTCACATTTACTATTATTATTACTATTACCATTGGACCCCTAAATGGGAATGACAACAATAACAATAAATGCGACAGATTCATAATTTTAAGTAAACGTAATAAAAAAACAATCTAATTAAGTTTGTGAATCTGGCCCATTACAATTCATCTATCGTGGAATCCCATTTTTACTACACCAATTTTCATTATGGTGTGGTAAATATGGAATAAATCATAATCTTATCATAATAATTAATGAAAAATACTTAGATGTATCTCACCTATGTGTCCAATCAAAAGTTGTCATGTGGCATTTTTTTTAGATAAAGCATTTTCTTGTGTTTTGTTCTCTAGTAATTGAAGGAATGCATGGAAATATGTGCAATACTATTTAGCTTATAATTAGATATAATTAATTAAAATCGATGCAAATTTAAATAAATAATAAGATCCCGATTGATAACAATTTGGTTTTTTTTGTTTTTGTCTTATTTGTATCTTTAAATTTTTAGCCAAATTCCTATAACAAAAACAATTTTTCGAAAGCTTCTCAAATTTGGTTTGGTTTTTCGAACTATTGATAAAAAACAGATAACAAATAAAAAAAAAATTGAAGCTAAAAGTAATATTCATAAGCTTATTTTTTTAAAATAAAAAAATAAAAAATAAAATGATTCGACTGAAATTTCCTTTTCGAAAAATAAAGAAAAAGAAAACTAAAAATTGGAAAGCACAATTGACATTTCAAAACAAACCCACTCGATTCTAATTGTTCGTTGGCACGCAAATTGCGCACGCTCAGTATTGTGTTTTAAAATTACAGCACAAAAATAACTTCACTTTCATATCTCCATCGTGAGAACACGCGCTTCAAATAACACCATTCTATTGGTTCAATTCTCCTAATTATTTGACCGTGATCTCACGCGCTACCTCGGGCGACACTGACAGGTACTACAGAAGGCTCACATTACAAAACTAGGCGTCAACGACAATACATTTATCTTCGGTGTTGCACTGATCTCACCACTCCCATTCTCTACCTCCATCTTCCTCGCCAGTCGAGATCACGCCGTCGCCTTCTCCGCCGTGATTCCGTCTCTGAATCTCCTCGTAAACTTAAAATGTTTACAGTCTCGCCGAGCAATCATTTGAACTTACAGAAACTCTTTGAGTCATCCGGTTCGCGATTTTTCACGATCTCCGGCGCCGGGAGCAAGGTCCGGGTCCGGAAAGCTAGGGTTTTGCGATGTGGATCTTTGGTCGGCGGGAATGGATCGAATCGGACGGTGATAAGCAGTCAGAAGAAGACTGTAGAGACTGCTGCTTCTCCGTCGGAAAAAAGAAGCGGTAATAAGTCTACGATTTCTACTTCTTCTTCTTCTGGTGGAATCGATGTTAGGGCGACGATTAAGATCAGGAAGAAGATGAAGGAGAAGTTGACAGAGAAGATCGAGGATCAGTGGGAGTATTTTATCAATGGGATTGGCCATGGGATATCGATTCGTCTCATTAGTGAAGAAATCGATCCTGGTTTGTGCTCGTCATGAATCAACTATTCAGTATTTTCTTTAATTGATTTTGTATTTTCTTTAATTGATTTTCTCTGGCTTTTAGGATTTATTTTTAAAAGAATTTAAAAATGAATCTGTTATGGCTAACATTGTTCATAAATATGTGAATTATTTCAAGATCACAGCTAACATTGTATGTAATGAACTTATAACTTCATTAATATTTTGATCCATAATATTCTGTTAGAAAAATATATCCCCCAATGGAGAATATTTTGATCCATACTACGTGATTTTTATTTTTATTTTTCTGTAATTTTTGTTTTCTGTCGTTTAATTTCTTAACGATGTATATTTTTTTTTATTTTAAGGTTAAATTTGGTCTCTAGAAGAAAATTAGAATTTAATTATTTATGTTTTATAATTAGAACTTAGTCCACCTTCGTAAATAGTCATGTGGAACTATTTTGAAAGATATTACCAAAGTAGAGCGATTAATTTTATCAAATTATAGAAATTAAATTATAATTTTTTTCCCCAAACTATAAGGATCAAAATTACAATTTAACACCTATATTTTATCTTTTAAAGTCATATGCATAAAATATAATATTTTGATTTAAAACTATGCAGAAAAAAAAGTTGATGGAAAGGGCCAAAGTTAAATTTTCAATTTTTTTTTTTTAAAGACAACTTTATACCGAGCAAATGTTGGAGCAAAGCAAAACAGATGAAAAGAAAATTAACTTTTTATGAATATACCGAGATGAAAACTATTTAAACTGTTTTCGATTTATGGCGCCATTTTTGTATCCTCGACAAGCTTCTTTGAACTCCTTCCATTCGATCTTTCCGTGACGTTTGTCTTTGATTTGGATTATCATATATGAACTTGATCGACCCAGTTTCCTCAAAACTTTCTCTTTCTGATTGATTTTATATCTTGCAGAAACCAATTCGGGAAGAAGTATAGAATCTTGTGTGAGAGGATGGTTGCCGAAACCTCACAACGGCGTTCACGCTTTGGAATACGCTGCCAATTTCACTGTGCCGCGAGACTTTGGCAGTCCTGGGGCTGTTCTTATCACCAATCTTCATGGAAAAGAGTTCTATCTCTTGGAAGTTATCGTTCATGGTTTTGATGATGGTCCTATTTTCTTTCCAGCGAATACCTGGATTCATTCAAGAAAGGATAATTCAGATAGTAGAATTATCTTCAAAAATCACGTACAACCCTAGTTTTTGTTTCGATTATCGGTTCCTTTTTACTTTTCGTTTTGTTTAGTTTTGAAATGTGTTTTTCAAGCGCCGCAAATTGAATCATACGGCTATTTGACAGGCTTACTTGCCATCACAAACGCCGCCGGGCCTTGTAGATCTTCGCAGTAAAGACTTGACAAGCATTCGGGGCAATGGAAAAGGTGAAAGGAAGCCGTACGATAGAATTTATGACTATGATGTTTACAACGATTTGGGTAATCCTGATAAGAGCAAAGATCTTGCTAGGCCTGTACTGGGTGTTGAAGATAGTCCTTATCCTCGACGTTGTAGAACTGGTCGGCCTCCAAGTGTCTCAGGTATGCTTGACTGGATGTTTTTTAGTTTATGGAGATACAATACAAATCTGTTCTGAGGTTTGGAATCTTCTGTTTCTAACTGTGAAATGCAAATGTTTTTGTTTTTTCTTGAATTGGCATTGGAATAGATCCGCTTACTGAAAGTAGAATTGAAAAGCCACACCCAGTTTATGTTCCTCGGGATGAAACTTTTGAGGAGATAAAGCAAAATACATTCTCTGCCGGGAGGTTAAAGGCTCTAGTCCATAATCTCATACCTTCTATTGCAGCTACACTATCAAAATCAGACATACCCTTCAAGTGTTTTTCAGAAATTGATAAGCTGTATATTGATGGCGTTGTCTTGAACGATGAAAACCACCAAGAGTACTCTCAAAAGTTTTTTCTTGGCAATATTATGAAGCAAGTTGTTAATGCTGGTCAGACATTGTTGAAGTATGAGATTCCAGCTGTGATAAAAAGTACACTCGATTTTCTCGTATATGTTTTGTCGACGATCACGAAATTAGTGAAGCTGTCCAATTTGATTTTTCAGCTTCTTTCGATTTATCATCTAAAGATGCAAAAGCACACCTCAAGTTTTCTTGCGGCTTTCAACTTGCAGGTGATAGATTTTCTTGGCTAAGGGACCACGAATTTGCACGACAGACTCTGGCTGGTGTCAACCCAGTAAATATCGAGTGTTTGAGGGTATGAATGACATTTTCCGAATTTCTGTTGATTTTGGGTAGAAAAACGACTATTTTAAGTTGTTATTAATTTTGAAGTGTGCATCTTAGGAATTTCCAATTCGCAGCAAACTTGACCCTAATGTTTATGGGCCTCCAGAATCAGCCATTACAAAAGAATTGATAGAGAAGGAGATTTACAACGGCATGAGTATAGAACAGGTATTAGCATCTGCATTTTTTTTATTTTATTATTATTTTTTTTTTTGGCTATCCGTAAGTATCTGGACCAGCTTACGTGCACCTTGACCAATCTCATGGGACAACCGTCTCACCCTACAACATTTGATAAACAGCTTTCCTTTCATAATTGAAAGTTTACTCTATTCTTTAATACAGGCCATTGAAGAAAAGAGATTGTTTATACTTGATTACCACGACATACTTTTGCCATTTATCAAGAAGATCAATGCATTGCCAGGGAGAAAAGTCTATGCCTCTAGAACAGTGTTCTTCTATTCTCAGACTGGTAGTTTGAGGCCTATAGCTATTGAGCTTTCACTACCTCCAACACCATCTTCAAAAACCAACAAACATGTGTATACTCATGGCCATGATGCTACAACCTATTGGATTTGGAAGCTAGCAAAAGCTCATGTGTGCTCTGTTGACGCCGGAATCCACCAACTTGTAAATCATTGGTATAAGAAAGATGCAGTTGTTTTTCACTATCTACGTACGAATTGTATATTGCAACTTGTACTGATTACGAACTTCACGAGTGACATTGCAGGAGAAGTGTATAGTATTTTAATGAGTTTGTGATCTTCATCATCCAGGTTAAGGACTCACGCATCTATGGAACCTTATATAATTGCAACTCATAGGCAACTCAGTTCCATGCACCCTATTTACAAGCTGCTTCATCCTCATATGCGCTACACACTGGAAATCAATGCACTGGCTCGTCAAAATCTTATAAATGGTGGGGGAATTATTGAGGCTAGTTTCCTTGGGGGTAAGTATTCCATGGAGTTAAGCTCTGCAGCATACAAAAGCTTGTGGCGATTTGACATGGAAGCATTACCGAAAGATCTTCTTCGAAGGTAAAGGCTATATACAACCATTAATCTTCACTTAATCCCAAGTCCCAACAAAACTCAATAGGCTAGATTTTGAGGCTGTCATTATGTCTTCGTTATTTTTTAAATGGTTTGTAGCCACTGAATAATTTAAGATGGCCTTAAAACTTTTAGGGGTATGGCAGTGGAGGATCCTGCAATGCCAAATGGTGTGAGACTTGTGATTGAAGACTACCCATATGCAGCAGATGGTCTCCTTATATGGTCAGCCATAAAAGAATGGGTAGAATCCTATGTCGAACACTTCTACTCGGAGCCAAATTCCCTCACAAACGACGTTGAACTCCAAGCTTGGTGGAGTGAGATTAAGAACAAAGGTCATCCCGAAAAGCGAAATGAACCTTGGTGGCCTAAACTCGATACTAAAGAGGACCTATCTAGCATACTCACAACAATGATTTGGGTGGCATCTGGACAACATGCTGCAATCAACTTTGGACAGTACCCTTTTGGAAGTTATGTGCCAAATCGTCCGACGCTAATGCGAAAGCTCATACCACAAGAGGGTGATCATGATTATGAAAATTTCATTGCCAACCCTCAACGCACTTTCTTATCTTCTTTGCCAACACAACTTCAAGCAACAAAAGTAATGGCAGTTCAAGACACATTGTCAACTCACTCACCGGATGAGGAGTACTTAGGCCAAGTGAACCAATTACACCGCCACTGGATCGACAATAGAACGGTGTTGGAGTTATTTAACAAGTTTTCATCAAGATTAGAGGAGATAGAAGAGATTATAAACAGTAGAAACAAAGATGACCATCTTAAAAATAGAAGTGGTGCAGGTGTTCCTCCATATGAGCTACTTCTCCCCACATCTGGTCCAGGGGTAACTGGTCGTGGAATCCCCAACAGCATATCTATCTAACATGATTATAAAGATTTATGATGCTACTCCTGGTGCTTGGAATTTAGAGCGAGAGAGCTGTTTCGTTCTAAATTTGTAGATTGAGAATAACCATCATTAAAATAAGAGGATTTACACCCCATCAAACCCTTTTTGACTAAGATAAATGTGTTTATTTTGTTTTGAAATTTTCAGGTGGGAGGTGAATTGGTAAGACAAGGAGTCTCATAAACAGAACCCATTTTAAGGTCATTCATTTGAGTACACCTGTAATCGTAATTGCGACGATAGCGCGGGTATGTACTAGCGATAGAAGTTGGACAAAAATCCTGACTATACGACTCAGATTGATAAGTTTGAAGTTTGTACTTCTAGAAGAGAAGGATTTGAAGAATAGAAGAATGGGTTCCTTTTTTTCTCTCTGATGAAGTAAAATCCAGAATAAATTATAAATTGATTCCCTATAAACCTATTTAGAAAACATACAAAAATTATGTTGTCAAAATTTGAATCCCGCATATTGTTGAGCTTTAAAATAATTATTCTCTTGAATTTTTAGTGGAAATAGACTTTCTAAATAAAAGAGTTTTTCCCCCTTGGAACTTTTTAGGTTGTTCACCCACGACATGAATTATTGTAGCCAAAATTGAAAGTTTGAATAGATTTTTCTAAAGTAAATTATAAAAGATTATATTATATATTCCTTTAATTCACATTTATCAAAAGTTATCAAAAATTGTTGTTCACCCATGACATGAATTACTTTTGTGCACATTTTTAAATGTATTTGAGAATTGAAAATAATAAATAATATATATTCTAAATATCAAAATTAATTTTTTGCAATTGATTTACCACCTCATCTTTTTCTTCACTTAAATCGTCTAATTCATTTCAATCTCTCGGGGTTGTTCAACAAAGTAGTTAAATTACAATCCATTGTAAATTACAAACTTTGAAACCATCGGTCGAGTGTCATTTATTCACTGATTAAAAAAAGAAAAGGCAAAANCAACATCTACCATAAGGTTTTAGAAAGGATCTCTTTGTTCGTGAGTAATAAAAATGCACACATTCATAATTCTGTTTAGGTACTGTCTATACCCACAACACACCAAAACTTAACACTTCAATAATGACCTTTGACTCTATTCTTGAGATCTATACATTTCAATCCTTTTTAATATCATCATTATGATATCCACATTTTAGGAAACATCATCCATTCTGAACTCTTAAAAACTACAACTATAAAACACCCGAAAAGGTTTTGCAGAACGTGAGATAGATGCGTTCAAACACTTGGGAAACAAGGCCAGTGGCTCGTTGAGACAACCACCCATTATATTTTGCTAAAAGAAGAAACCATTTGCATTTCCAATTAATGTCACTCATGAACTTATTAGTACATCAAACTTTCTGAACTAATATAGATGTAAAATGATGCGAATCAAATAAGATACCATAATCCAGCATTCACAAAACCTCTTCCATTGTTAACGGAAGTGCATTTTTTTAACCCGGACACATGGTTTCGAGATTGGTTCGACGGATTATTCACCAAGACCAAGACCTAACAGCGCCTTCGTGTTGGACTTTACGGTGAAAAAAAGTGTGTTAGAACTAGGAAAGTGAAAATAATGAATAGAGAACTTACAGCAAGAATACATGTCAGATTGGATAAAAGAAACAAGACAACGCTTAAACACACAAAACTGGACATAGTCAAAGATTTTACTAAAAACTACGCTACAAACCATTACTAATGCCTTCATCTATAGCATCAGATCAACGATCAATTTACCATAACAAGCAAATTACATTTACATCACTAGACAGTAAGTTCATTTCTTTCTTACACCACACCAGAGACGGGTCTGTAAAGCCAAAACTTTGGTTCGAGCAAGTCTAAATCCAATTTTCAACCCATGAGGTCCAACCCAATATAATGATTTGAACTTCTGTACAGTTCTCAAATATATGCTTAGAAAACAACCAACATTTAAATGCTGTACACATACTAAAATTGTTGACAAAACCAACGTAGTTAAAAGGCAGAACACCATGGCAAATTGCAATACTGATGCAGCGACCACAAACCACATCATGGATACCATGTCAAGTTAGATGGCTATAGTTAACATGCTTCTAAGAAATCCATCATTCTTTAGGTTGAAAGAACGCAAAATACATTTTCAAAAAAAGAGACCAATTGCATGGAATGGTTAACGCTACCAGCTAAGGGTTAGAAGATTCTCACTCAATCTTCGCCAAGCTTGATAGTAAACTTAAACAGAACAGTCAGCTTAATGTCTGGTTAACCATACTTTTCTGTATAACAGAGCAAAATAACCTCTTCCTAACAGCACTTCAAAGAAGAAAGCCGTTGAGCAAATATTTAGGAACTTCAAATAAATGCAAACAAAAACAAAGTTTGCATATATAGTAGTACCTCGAGTGTGTGAATCAACAACTAAGTTAATAACTTCCAGAGAAATGCAGGCAAGCTCCTCAACCTGCTAGCTTTGATACTGCAGTGACATTTGCAGAAAAATCACGGGGACTGACAAAAGATTGAATCTTCTACACTGATTAAAAGAGAGTAATGAGTGACAAAAGTCAATCCATTTTTTACACATTCCTTTGAAGAGTTATGATACTTCTGAACAGCAAACTAAAGCAATAAATACTAATTATTTCAACAGCCAAAAGAACAGAAAACTTGAAGTTCGTTGTACCCATGTGCACCAACAACCAAATAATTACATCAAGATGCAAAAAAAAAAAAAAAATACTATTTCAGTGAGATTATATAGAAAACCACAAAATGCTACTCTTGTTCCTGCATTTACAGATGAAATACCCCATACCGCATACAGGCTTTTTGGTTGCATAAAAGTTCTCTTGTCATTTATTTTTATTTTTCAAAAAGCTAATTGTTAAGGATTTCAGTGATAACGTCTGGCAGCTTTAGGTCGACAATTTGGTGGCAGGAACATGATGGAAACTTGGTGCCACAGATAACACAATCTTCAATGGCTTAAATTTTTAGCATTGAAATAAGAATCCATCAGCACCAGCAGTGGTTGGAACTTGAACATGTCAAAGAAAAAAGTCACTTAAATCACCAATAACCAAGCACTAACTATATTAACAGAAAATCCCCCCCCAAAAAAAACGATGGCACCCTTTAGCAATTTCTTCTAGAACTATCAACAGTCCAGCTATAGAACCCAGATAAAAGTTTGGCACGAAAATCAACGTCCAAGGAAAATGATCTTCCATCTAATAGAACTTTGGACAAGGTGAAAATAAAAGAGGGAGAAGAGTAAACTAAACCAGGCTTACAAAGAAAGGCCTACTTGGCAGATCCCCAATTGCTTAGACTAAGCACTGTATTTAAAATGACTTTGGACAAGATGAAAATAAAAGAGGGAGAAGAGTAAACTAAACCGGGCTTACATAGAAAGGCCTACTTGGCAGATCCCCAATTGTTTAGGCTAAGCACTGTATTTAAAATGACCAACACTTCGAGATGAATTTTCCAAAAACATGCACACAACAAGATACTGATACAGAAAGCTTCAAAACGTAATCCTGATCCTGAAAGGCTTTTGCAGTTAATTAATTACCTTTGAAAAACTAAGGTAACTGTCAAATTCTTCACCAACGAGAAGCAAAGACCGCCCTCCCCTTCCCACCAACCATCTCTTGCAAACACAATTCAAATATTAAAAGGAGATATATTGGAACAATTTAGGCAGTAAATCCATGGTAATCTAATGTTATAAATAAAATTTATGGCCAACAGCCTAATTTTCAATAGGAATATGTTACACAATTAGTTTCTGCTGAATCTGATTTTTTCAAGAAAACAACAATGTTCCACACCTTGCCATGCAAGTCGTGTCAGTGAAGCATTTTCTATACGGTGACCAGAGGAGAAGAATTGACGTCAAGCTGCAATAGACTTTCTTGACAGAATCAAAAAAAAAAAAATACATATCTTGAACCAAATAACCGTGAATGCCCTGCTAAAATAGCACTAGCAATCATCTGTCAAACAAGATTCACAGCCTTCTTCCCTCACCTCAATCAGGTCCGATAGTCAGAGTTATTAGAAAAATAACTTCAAGCAGCCTCAGCCAAATTACCAGATCCGTTCTCTTAGCCAAACAAGCCAGATGTTCCCAATTCCCCTTGCTGCAACTCCTTTCTGCGTTGCTCTTCTAAGGGGTCTGGACTCTTCATTACTCTCCGTAAACGCCTACACAGATGTCATAAAATGCCATGAATATCATTTAGATTAAGTTTACTAAGGAGTTCAACCACAAACTCAGAAGTCTAACAATTGTCATACCTGTCCTGAGCATGCTGAGCAGGAAAAGTAGGCATGAACTCTTTCGACTTTGGAAGAGGAACTTCTGAGAACCATTCATGATTAAGAGCGGCCTCAGCTGTAATTCTCTGCATTAAGACAACAAATCTTGGTAAGTGACAAAAGTGGATGAGGAAATCAAGCGGAGCTGATCAGATAATTACCTTCTCAGGATCGTAAGTCAGAAGTTTGTTCAACAAATCAAATCCTGAATCAGAAAGAACTGGCGAACCGGTAAATGATGTCGCTGGGAATTTCTTACGCAATAAGTTGTACCTGAAAGGAACATGTCCCTAGTTAAAATGAGCTATGAAAGAAAAGTAACTGGAAGGTCACCAAATGAGGCCAGATAGCCAGACCAGAATCACCCATAGCTGGAAGCCTGGGAAAACAGTGGGAAAAAAATAAGAAAAATGTGATAGATAAAAACAGATTTAGTAACATCAACAATACTTACTGGTGCTTAACAAAGTTGACCCTTACTCCTGGAAGCTTGGAAAACCCAGGCCAAATCGTTTCATTGGGTGTGCCTAGAGTTCGGAATATCTGCAAGGTTAAAGGTAAGGGCATAAGCATGCAAGCAATTATACTGCAAATAACTAGAATATGCATTCACTAAAAAAATAATAATATTTATTTTTACCTTGTCAAGTTGATCAACTTCAGTTTTTCCATTAAACAGTGGTTGTTTTGACAATAATTCAGCCATAATACAACCCAAGGACCACATGTCAATTGCTGTTGAATACTTTCTTGTTCCCAATAGGAGTTCAGGTGCCCTGACAATATGCATGAACAAAGTTTAGAAAACAAAGACATAAAACATTTTATTGTTTACCATTTTCACCATGATCATTGATCATGGCATGCATCTCCAAAACATACTCGGCTAAATTAATGCCTCCACCTATAAATGAGCATAGGAAAGTGGATATTAGAGATGACCATGAATGTAAGAAAAATGCAACTAACCTGTACCAAAGAGTAACAACCATATGTGTATAAGTTTTCAAGGGGCTCCCATATTGCCGAGCTAGTCCAAAATCACAAATCTTCAACTCTCCTTGGTTATTCATAAGTATATTTGATGTTTTTAAATCCCTATGGAGCACCCAATTATCGTGAAGGTATTTAACACCCTCCAGTAACTGAAGCATCAGACATTTGACTTCACTTTGACTAAATGGCTGCTTTATTGTCTCCATGAGTGCTTTTAGATCATGCTCCATATACTCCATTACCATAAAAATGCTATCAAGACTGCTGCCCACCACCACTTCTTTTACATCAACAATGGAAGGGTGATGAAAAGACAGAAGAATGTTTATTTCTCTCAAAGAAGTCATGGGAAAACCTTCTCGTTCCTTTTCCATTTTTACCTTCTTCAATGCAACAATTTCCCCCGACTTCTTGTCTTTGGCTCTATATACAACACCATAAGTTCCTTCATCAATCTTGTTCAATCTTTCAAATTCATCAACACTTCTACAGCCCTGAAGCATATTTACACTTCGTTGGGGAGGAGGGCCACTAGGCTCTGCTTCCTCGGGAGATTCCGTCTCATCCTCAGAATCAGTATCCAACCGGCTACTGCTAGTATCCATTCTACGAATTTCATCACCAAGATCCATGCCTTCCTCCTTCTCAAAATCGTTACCAAGGTAATGATTCGCACTAGAAGATCGAGACCGATCACCATGTTCTGTCGATTCAGATGACCTTGTCCCTGCTTCAGAGCCTTGTCTCATTATCTCCCCAATCTCTGGAGTTAATGATTTTCTTTGTACTTTGATGGCCTCCAAGGACTCCGAAATTGGTGTTGTCTTCCGCCTTTTAGGCATTTCCTCATCTAAAATTTCACCTTCATCACCAGGAGTGTTATTTCCAGCAGCCCATCTAGAGGATGAAATGTTTCTTGTGGGAGCGTAATCATCATCCCCAAAATTTTCTGCTTCAAGATCATTATGCCATGGTTTCCTAAGCAAAGTAGAAGATGGCAATATTGGTGAACCACTTGCGGAGAATTCATCTGAGCCAAGGCCCCCAACAGAAGGCTCAACAAGAGAGGAAGGTTGCAAGTACTCGGGATCCTTACTTCTACCAGGTGCTGCAGGCATGGCATCAAGAGTATCCAACGTTGCATTAGGAGATTGCTTCTGCTCCTTTGGTAACGGCGCGGATGAAGCTGTCACAGCCTTGGCGACCTTATTTTTTGTGGAAGTAGTCTCTTCTTTATCGTCTCTGTCCCAAACTATTGGTGAGAACTTCCTCTTCTTCTCTGGTGGAGAACGGATACCATTCTCCACCACCTTTGCCGACTCACTATTTTTAAATCGTAATCTGGACTCGGTGGCATCATCAGATCCACTCTCACTAGATAGCTCACCCGGCTCCCTATCCATTGTCCTGACGAGCAAAACCTTCTGTTTCAATCCGTGAGAAGCAATACCACCACTGCTTCCAGAATCACTTCTACTAGAAGATCGTAGACTACCATTACCCGCTTCCCTCTCCTTGATATCCTTTTGCCGGACCCTAATTCTGTCTCTAACATCCCGACCTCGATTCTTATTGCTTTCACGGTTACCGCTCCGCCCCCGTTCATATCCTTCTTTCGCAGTTACTCCCGAAGCATCAAAACTGGAATCCCGGTCCTTCATATCATAGTCGCGATAACCCCCCATTCTCCCCGCTGCCATGGAAATACCAAACCCTACCCCAATAATTCCCAAAGAAAACCCAAAATCCCCAATTTTTACAATAAGAATACCCAGAAATCGCCAAAAAAACACTGAGTCGAAACCCTAAATCCAAAAATTTTCAGATCGCGACAGGAATCGCGAAGTGAACACAAAAAAGGAAGTAAAACCCCACAAAAGACTGGTCAAATTTTGAACGAATCTCGTAATATAAACGAAAAGTCGAAAAGCGATTAGAGGTTGAGAAATATACCCTTCAAATCGAATGCGCGAACTAAAAATTGACCTAGGGGGTATTGAATAAATTGAATCCGAACCTCGACTTGTAATCTGGAAAGTAGTATTGAATGAGGAACGGTATGAATCGAAGAGAAGTCCCGCAAGCGAGCGGAGTCCTAGATAGACGCGTAGAGAGAACCCTAGTCAATCGAAGACGAAACGACCACGGAGTCACATTAACAGAATAAGGAAGCTTGTGATTCCGAGTATACAAATTACACGTACCACATGGACGGTCTGGTTCACATTTCGTACTTCTATTTATTTATTTACGCTAAATTATAATATATAAATATCCAAAGATGATGTACAAAACACCCATACACAAGTTCTATAGTTTTGGTCCACTATCTCGATCATGATTTTTTTATCCTATAGAAAAAATCCCTCTTTTTGCCATTATGGACGATGAGGGATTCGAACCCCCGACATCGTGATTCATAGCCATGTACTCTAATCCTCTAAACTAAGGCCCCATCCTGTTTCCACTAAATCTGTTCCCGGGATACCCTAATAAAAGGAACCTTTCCTTTCTCCAACTATTTTCCATTTCGTGTTAAGAAGATGTGAAAGCATCTCTCTCCATAAGAATGATGTACTCCAAAGTGTGAAGTGAGAGAGAAAAGTGGGAGAGAGGGGATTTTGAATAAGACCACGTTTTCATTTTTGTGTGTCTATTGTTAGACGGTGATATTTTGCTATTATTTGTAAATATTTCAAAAGTTTCTATAATTTCATTAAATTTTCCAAAAGAAACAAAGTTCTAAAATGTATTTTTGGTTAATTTTGGATGTAATTTGTTAGGATTTTATTCTTTATACTTTCAAAATTTTCTACAACATGCCTAAACTTTAAAAATTTAAAAAAATAAAATAAAAATATCTTTATATATGAATAAAAACAATTAATACCTCGTTTTAAAAATATCTTTAAACTTTTAAAAGTTGAATTAATATTCTTAACATTTAAAAAAAGAAGTTTAAAAATGTCCATACTCCTAGCCTTGGGATCAATTTATTTGAAGTTACATTGAGTGGGAAATAACCAATTTTAAAATAAATTATATAAATATTTTCATTTTTTATATAGATGCTCTTGTTTTTCTCATTAGTAAAATATAAACAAAAACTCGGAGTAAAACATAAAATCTCACAAAATCCCAAATCAAGATATCCCCTTAAAACTCACCAAAATGACAATACAACCAGATATAAAAAGGATGACACTCAACTACAAATGTACAACATTGTTAAAATATTCAAGTCCTAAGATCACTTGTGGTTTCGTAATTTTTTTTCTTCTTGGTATGATATATATACCTTAACCAAAGTGGGTAGTTTTTAGATTTCGTAGATAGACAAAGGTCACATTGTTAACAAACAAGGAGTAAGAGTAAGAAATGAGGGAACAAAGAGGAAAAATAGAGAAGTGTTGGGTCATACATATATTGAAGTTAGGGAGGTAGAGGAAATTGAAGAGCTAGGTGATGGACAGTAATACCATTTTTAACTTTTGTTTTTGTAAGGTAAGGATGCTTGTGCAATTTTAAAAGTTTAGAATTATTTTTGTAACGAGGTATTAACCATTTCTATTCATATACTAATGGTTAGAGTGTTTTTTTTTTTAAAAGTTTAATGGTAATTTTGAAACTTTTAATAGTTCAACGGTATCTTTGAAACAACATTAATAGTTTCAATCCAAAACTAATGGTAAGAGTATTCTTGAACTCCTATTAAAAGTTTGAAGGTATTCTCGAAACTTTTGAAAATTCAAGGTTATTTTTTACATAGGTTATAAAGCTAAAGGACATTTTTTATAATTTAAATCTTGTTTGGTAACAAATTTTTTTTCGTTTGTTTTTGAAAAATTAAGTCTATTTTCTCAAACAATGGTTAAAATCTCAGCAAAATTTCAAAATCAAAAACAAGTTTAAAAAAGCTGTTTTTTTTTTTTTCCAAAATTTGCCTTGGGCTTTTAAACCATCAGTAAAAAGAAGATAACAAGAAATTTGGAGGTAGGAATAATATCTATAGACTTCATTTTCAAAAATAAAAAATTAAAAATCAAATGGAGCCGTAATTTTTTTTTATTATTTATATCAGGATAAATACGTGTTACTACGTAAAGTGTTAAAAGTTTTAATCTAAAGTTTAAATATAATAATTAATCATATTAAAAAATATATGGTATTTAATTTTATACAAAGTTTTATATACTAGTAAATAAATAATATTTAAATTTAGCTCTTATCATCATAAACTTTTAAAAGTAGTAAAATAAATTATTAAAATCACTTTAAAATCTAATAGATCCTATATATATTTATCTTCCGTTTTTCTCATAAATTTTGGGTCGCATAAAATTTATTCATATTTTTAGTTAGATTTTTCGTTACTCTTTTAATTTTTTTCTTTAATACTTTCTTCCTCTAAATACTTCGAGGATATCTTAACAACAATTCTAATTGCATATAACTTGAAAATCCTTTTAAAGAATGCAACAAAAATGACTCAGTATATAATATCATCACCAAATTTTATAACAAAATGAATGTATTATATTTTACGAGTAATAAACAATTAGGTAAAAATGAAACCAAACATTAAAAGGTAAATGGTGGAGAAAAATATGTAAAAATACATCAATGAATCTATTCACGCGAGGTTTTTGGAGAACCTTGTTTCGTAGAGTCGAAGTTGAGTTTATGTTGATTTTACGTGGATGCGGTTCGATCTCTAATATTTGATTATCTGATTCTCTCGGTTGAATGCTTACACTTAATTTGAAGAAGTGAAACGTGTGAATGTTCTCGAAGCTGAAGTCTTTGAATAATGTTTGTATTTTCAAAGAATAGAGTTCTCATGTGAGTTTTCCGGATTTGAGCTTAGTTGCTTCATGGACCTGACCCTTAGGCACAACTAATTGAATTATGGGATTTAGTTGGCATTTGGGCCAAACCTATTTGTTGGCTCAATTAGACTAGAGCCCAAATATTAATACCAAATCGAGCCAAATTATCTTATTCAATTCAATGGTCACAATAAAAACGTTGCATCGAGATTTACCAACTTATGTATTTAATTTCAGTTTGGGATGCATGTCAGCTTTTAATTACTCTGAAATTTGATCTTTTGCAATTTCATAATTAATTTGATAAATGATACGGCGACTTATGATTGGTCCAAAATTTCTCATTCAACATAATCAACCAACCCAAGCAATTTAGCCGATGTTTTCTAATTTTTTTTCTTTGCCTAGGCACTTTTGGTAGCTTTTTAAAGTTCATGACATTCCATTTACAATTTTTTTTTAGATGGAATCATGTATGTGTTGACATATTTTACTTTTTTATATATAAATATTAAATTGTACCCACATACAAAATAGATGTACCAATTGAAACGTAACTATCTCTTTTTGAACAACCATGTCCAGTCATTAATTGTACTTGTTGGACTTAAAAAAGTCACATACATTCAAATTATTACATTTTATCAACGAAAAGGCAAATTGTTTGATATTTTGTTTATATATTAGAAAAGAGTTTTGTAATCAATACTCTCCAAAAGTGCATACTGCTAGATTGGGTCGATTTTGGAGATGTAATTGACGAAAGAAGATGGTCTTCAAATGGTCTAAAAATATTTATCTATCACATCCGTCTTGGTCCAAATATAGTACATGTGTGGGTTGATATAGTAAGAAATCCTTATTCATTTTATTGAGGCCTACATCTAACACGATTGTCATTAATGACGCGTTATGTACTAAAATTACTTGGTCAATAAATCAAAATATGTAAGCAAATTTAATTTCAAAGTTGGTTGAAGTACTTTATATGAATTAACATATTAATTTGGTTTATTGGTTGATGTATTATTAGAGTTAAACCATGATAGTTTCATAAAAAAAATGCTTTGTTTTTATTTCTTTTTAGGCAAATGAAATGATGACACATGAGCTACCAAATTATGAAAGGATGTAATTAGTCTCGTGCACTTTTCATCATATAATTAAATTAATTGTGCGTGTAATTTATGAGATTAATTATTTGGTCTTTTAGAAATTTGAAGATTTCATGTCCATCTTAATGAAAACTACATTTTTTGTTGTACTCATGTAATTATGGGCAAGCGACTTCAATAGACTTATATATACTATAAGAAAAGAGCTACAAATGTTTTTTAAAGTACAATTTATATTGTATTTTTCTCAATGCTGTAAAATGTTTAAATGCATAGTGCTATAAAAAAAAAAAATTATGAAACATGGTTAACAATGTGAAAAGTTTAAAACAATGCAATTGAAAGTGGAATCATCTAGGATAACACTAGGAAAAATCATGAACTTTCAATTACATGACCTACTACAATGTGTACAAAAATGCTATAAAATCAATAATTTTGATAGCATTTTTTTCTAATATAAAAAACACTATGAAAGATAAACCATAACGTTTTTGCAAACGCTATGAAAACTTTTCATACATCAAATTTATGCAATCGAAAGAGACTTTTAATAACACTCAAAAAACATTATAAAAGATTGAGAAGTTTCAATAACATCATCGCCTATGATAACATTTCAGAAATGCTATAGAATGTCTATGATGATGTTTTTTTAACACTATCGTTTCTGAAATTTCATATAGTATAGAGGTTGAAATCCTAATGAAGTGTAATAAGATACGATCATTAACACAGAAAAAAGCTAGTTATAAATAGTGTACTTCTCATCCCTAAAAAAAGTAATATAATATAGTCACCTATATGTTTATTGTGGGAACTGAGAAATGAGATTGAGAAGGGAGTAATGAATGACGGGCACAGAAATGAATTTTTCTTCACCCTTTTATCCAGAATTAGTTAAGAATAGTAACCACGAAATAGGGAAACTACATGAACCAAAATGGACTTGTAGCAAGTGCTATTAGAGCTATCTAAAAACGTAGGTGCCAAGAGCTATATGTTTGTTTTCTGATTTACTGCAAGTGTTAGCTGCAGCTTGGTGGTCCTATTGCACTAAATACAGCAATCAATCAAACAAGGGTTCTGAAATATCTCATTAATCAAAGGTTATGTGCAGACCATATTCACAAGAATAATTTGATAGTGAAGTTTTCACCAAGTAGCCTTCATCAATGACAAGATCAGGGCTAACAACTGCGTTACCTGCTTGATCTACTTCAGCACAATGTTCAAGACCTTGTCAATATGATCATCAACTGGCCAATAGAAGAGGTGATAATACCAAGCAAACCTCCAGCTATAACCTGTAATCAAATAAAATGTAGACTCACGTTAGACAGAATTGCCTCAAATCTTTTTTCAATCAAAGTGAATCCAGAATAAGCTATTCTCAAAATATACTTCCAAGGTGATTCAAGGGGGAAAATTTTTGGAATCCTGGCTTCTATTGTAGTCAACATAAAAAAAGATATAAATGCACATCTCTTAAGTGTCTTAGGTGCTCATCAAACCTTCTCAACAAAAAACTAGAAAGTGCCAAGACATTGCTAAATACATTCATGAAACCAGCTAGTCAAAGGGCAATCCATGTGTAATTGTAAAAATAACAATCTCCCATTTTATCTCCAGTTCCACATTATACCAAAAGTAATAGTAAAAATAACAATCTCCCATTTTTTCTCAAAGTTGATTTATTATTATTATTATCATTATTGAATTAGAGCGACGAAAGGGCTGAATCTCAGTGGATTATGGTAGCAAGGTCATTCTGCCACTAACAATAGTACTCTACCGTGTATATCTCAAAGTTGATTTACTAATCTTCGACATGCATATGAAGGTCATGGAAGGCTGAATTTGCAGTAAAATAACAATCTCCCATTTTATCTCAAAGTTGATTCTTACCAGTTGAAGGCACCAAGGAAATAAATACAAGTCAATTTAATGAACTGTGCAAAGACCCAGATTTAATCATAACCTATACAGCCTATTCGATATGATATTATATTAACATGTCAATTTCATAGACAAAAATCAACTACTGTAGAATGTCATCTTAATGGAAACCTGGGGAGGGGTGTGGCCAAGAAGTTCTCGCAATGGTCTGCTCTCAGCCAAAGGATGTTCAGCAGGAAGCTCATAAACAATTTGATTTAAAACCTAAAAAATCAAACTAGTAAGAGTATATTAAACAATGAAAGAAAATTTAAGCTTTAAGATATAACAACAATGTCCAAATAAAAGCAATTAAGGAGTAGAAAAGGAAAAGGAGGAAGAGGGTTTTTTGTTTTTGTTTTTTTTCTTGGAGGGTGTTGTGAAACAAAGAATTATATAACCTCTGCTTGGCGTCCAGCTTGTAATCTCACACCAGTTGCATCATACATTACCTGTCACCAAATTTTTTGTGTTCAACATCTTAAAATCGTTCCAGGAAATTTACAACTCAAATCATAATGGTAGCCATCAAATGGAAAGGGAAACCATACAACACATGCTAAGATCAATGCAACAGCAAAGACTGATGCTCCAAATCCTTCTTGGAGCCCAATGGCTATAGCAAGAGCAGAAACAGCGGAGGAATGAGATGAAGGCATTCCACCAGATCCAACTAGTTTCTTAAAATCCCATCGTCTTTCCTTATACCTGAAATGTCACAAGTCGTAAAAACACAATACATTGATTTCTTCAACACTGCCCCCACCACCACCACAGAAGGAAAAAAGAAACACAAAATCCTTATTAAAGTGCTTATTGATAAAGCTGTAAACAAACCAATTTAAGTATAAATGCAATAGTCCACAAGGCGCAAGAAGAAATGCAACATTTCTTTTTTAAATGAGGTGCATTATATATAAAAGTACTAATTAAAGAAGAGAAAGCATAGTTGAAGTGAAAAATAAATGTAAAGACCCCTAATTACAATAACATTTAAAATAATGAAAAAGCCCCAAGGCCCTGAGGCACGCCTGAGGGCACACAGGGGGCTTTTTAAAAGACTGATTAGGGCGTTGGAGGGAGAACAGATCACATGGGTAGTGACGGATTTTCAGGTAACACTTCCCAGAATCTGATAGTAGATGCAGAAACAGTACACACAAATGACTCATAAGTAAATGGGCTATGAAAATTAAAAGAAAACCTAAAACAAATAATACAGAACGACCCAGAAACAAATAAGCAATCTATATTCTCAAGATTGAACAAAAGAGAAAGCAAGATTCACGAAAACGGCATATGGGGTTTGCATAATAATGCCTAAACGCAACAAACAGAGTCAAACCAGTGGAGTTGGATCGGATCGGAGCTCATACCAGGAGGTGAAGAACTTGATGGACTGGGCAATAGCGAAGGCGAGGAGAGAAGAAATGAGAGGGTAATTAGTAAAAATGGTGGAAGAAAAGGAAGAGGGTGATCGGGAAGGAGGTCCATTGATCAACGACCCTGATGAAGCCGTCGCATCATCCATTCCTCGACTGGATCGGGCTGGGGGAGTTGAGATTGTTCGCAATTTTGAAGGGGAAATTCGAATTCTTGAATTGGAGAAAGGAAAGAGAAGAAAGAAGAGAATTTGGGATTTGGGTTTTTGTTGTTATGCAGAGAAGTGGTTAGTTGAAAGAAAGGAGGCAAGAAGAAGCGATGGGGCAGCTTCGATTTGGAGACTTCTTCTATGTTCTTATTATTCAACCAACGGTTTTCCTTTCTTTCTTCTCTCTTTACCATTCCCAATTGGTTCCCCAATATCTCTCAATACTCGAAATACTGAATATGCCGTTTCCTCGAATATGCCCCTTTTTTATTATTTTTATTGTTTTTATTTTTTTTTCCTCCCCTTAAACCAAATGTAAAATTTTGTTAAAGATTCTTTTTAAATACAGTAAAAATGAACCAAACTATTTATAAATATGACAAAATTTTATTGTTTACGATAAACTACAATAGATTACGATAAATTACTATATGTGTCTATCACAAATAATAATATATCACAGTCTATCATAGATAGACGGTGATATTTTATTTATTTATAAATATTTTCAACAATTTTATCATTGAAAATTATTTTTCTTTTTATTTATTTATATATTATTAAAAAAATTAAAAGGTTCTAATTAATGCAATAGCTTCTTAACCTTGTTTGATCCCGATAGTTGTAGCTATTTGGAGATAAAAAAACAAAATATAAATTTATGAATATTTGTAGAATAAATGACGTGATTGTTCGTTAAAAGTAAAACATATATGGATTGTTTTCAAATATAGAAAAAATAACCAAAATATTTATATATATAAAAAATGATGTGACATTTTGCTATATTTATAAATATTTTCAGCAGTTTTGTCATTTAAAATAATTTTTCATATATAAATTGTCGAAATCATACCTATACACTAAAGGACACTCACTTCATTGTGAACTAAATTTGTAAATTAACCCCTTAATCTCATTTCTTTTATAAGAAACAATTGCTTTAATCTTACTATTAAATTATATCTTAAATTATGATTGTTTGATGTTTTAATATATTTTTCACAAGTGAGTATAGTTCAATTACTCAAAGACCATTTGATCCAGAAATTAAAGGTTTGAATCTCGTTACTTTAGATGTTATTGAATTAAAAACAAAAATCTCAAAAATCTCAAACACCTCAAGAACATAAAACATATTTTAACAATTAAATATAGGGAAAAGTATATTTTCGGTCCCTAGGATTTGGATTTATTTTTCATTTTATCTTTAGATTTCAAAATACAATGCTCTCTTGGTAACCATTTCGTTTTTTGTTTTTAATTTTTTAAATTAAGCCTATTTCCTCCAAATTTCTCATTTACATATTTCTTAAGTACAATGGTTGAATTCTTAGCCAAATTCCAAAAACAAAATCAAGTTTTCAAAAGCTTTTCTTTTCGTTTTCAAATTTTGGTTTGCTTTTTCAAATCATTGGTAAAAGAGTAAATAACAAAGAAAGATGTGGAAGTAGTATGTATAGGTTTAATTTTTAAAAATAAAAAAATAAAAAACCAAATGGTTACCAAATGAGATCTACATTTTTAGCTTACCTTGTTTTTCACTAACTAATCACTTTCTGTCCTAAATGTAATGTCTATAAATTTTAAAAATTAAAATTAATGACTTTTCACTAATTTTTCACCACTATTGAAATTATTTTAAAATTTTCTCTTCACAATTATTTTAAATTAATTAATTGGAAGTTAACAGCAAAGACTAAAGTGAGCAATACTAGCGAAAATTCAATAGGTAGAAGTGTAAAACATTAAAACATGTGGACTAAAATTAAATGAAAACTAAAATCAAAATTTAACAGTAAAATTATAACATTTTGAAACCTATATTCCAATTTCAGAACCAAAAATAAGTAATTTTTCATTATGAAATATTTACTTTTTGTAAATTCAAATTCTCTTCTTTTGTGTTATGTATATTCTACCAATAGATTTATCTCCAAAGGTCAAACAATATATCTAATCTTAAAGAAGAGTGAAAACTTGTTACTCATCCAAATTGGTTCGGCTAAAAAAAAAAAAAAATCTTATACTCCAATATGAGCATAACAAAACTATGTAAGACAACATTTACATCAGAAAAATGTAATAAATCGATGGTAATTTGAAACGTGACTCCCATTTAATTATGTTTGATGTTGTCTACTTATATTATGTACTTGTATTGACATTTGAGACTCACTCCCAAATTTGTAATAAAAAAATACAAACTGTTTAACGAGCAGAAGGGTACTTAATCTGATTGCATTTAAAATTTTCACCAATATCGTTACCGTTATCGTTACCGTAACCGTTATTGTTACAATATGAGAATTATGAATTTATCACATTTACCATTATCGTTACAATTTAACTCTAATCGATAACAGTAACAGTAAATGTGATAGATCCATAATTATAAGTAAACGTGATAAAAAACAATCAAATTACGTTTGCGATTATAGCTAATTACAATTGATCTGTCAATAAAATCTCATTACGATTACACCAATTTTTTTACGAATTGATAAACATGACAAAATATGTACTCTCTATCAAAAGACTAGAAGTTCGAATCCTCTAACTCAATATCACTGAGCTTAAAATAATAATAATAAATTATTTACTAAAAAAAGAATTCTAACAAATCTTGGGAGTTAATGTCTCCACAAAATTGAAAAATGATAATAACAATAGAAGACCTTAGGAGTCGACGAAACATTTCTTTTTATTGTATATTCTCGAAGGTTTCATGCCCTCAGGCCTCATTAGTTGACTTACACAATAGAGATGGATAAACCTTAAATTTTTTCGACAACGAAATTCTAAAGAGAAGAAAACCTTAACAACATTAAAAAAAAAAAAAAAAAAAAAAAAAAAAACTTAACGATTTAAAAAACTCAGAGGACATCTATTTATGATCAACAAAAACTAAATTTATAATTTAATGGTAAAATTGTAACATTTTTAAATCTAGAGATGAAAATATATATTTCTTCGTTAAGATATATTTACATTTTATTGATTCAAATTCTCTTTGTTCTGTGTTATGTAATATTCTAAAGATATAGAATCGAAAGTATGTACTCTCGACCAAAGATTAAAGTATGTATTCTCAATTAAAAGATCAAAAAGTTCGAATATCCTACCAACTCAAAAAGAATAAATAAAAAAAAAAATTGAATACTAAAAAGATGATTTCTCTCATCGTTCTGTAGGAGTTAACAGAACATTTTTTTAATTGCATTTTCTCAAATGTTTCAAAAAAAAAAAAACAAAAAAAAAACAAAAAAACAAAACTTCACTATGTGAAATTGTGAATATGTCCAACTTTTATTCCCTCGTATTGAATATACAAAAGAACAACCATGCTCCACGTCCATCTCTTGTACATGAATATGTTCGTTCTCCTGCAAAGACCAATTAATTCATAAGTGATAGAACAGAGATTGCAACAAATGTTGATAGACAAAGATATATAAAAGGTCTCTGATCAGTAACTCACTGACTCCGTTGTTCTACCTTCTAAAAGTCGTCGTATTAATAACAATTAGGCTCAGTGGAGAGCAAAATGAAATGAATCATTTGTTTGCTACCTTGTTAACCACAAGTTGCAGGTCAATTATGGCAATGGTAGACCGATGACGAAATTTTGAATCAGCAACCCCATAGCATTTGGATCTAGATGCTCAAGAACAGTTTTGAAACAGGTTCATTTGTACACAAGTTACGAAATCGATAATTAAAGATTACAGAAAACGTAAAAAGAATAGATAATCGACACACAGATTTACGTGATTCACTAATAGTATATTAGCTACATCCACGGAGCAGAGAGAGAATACAAAATTACATAACAAATAGCACCTCTAAGGTTAGAGAATTGATATTATACACTTTTCTAAATCCTAGGGCTATAACCGTAAATAACCATAAATAATTAAATAATGTCAAATACGAATTTCACTTACTAGGTCGTTCCAAGTACCAGATAACAGATTCAAGGTATTTCAATATCATAAATAGCTAGGATGCAGTGTCCTTTCCGACAATGTTCACGAGCTCAATCATCGCTGCTTCCATTACTGCCTGGAAATTGATATGCGTATACCTACCCCTGCCATCCCAAATGCTTAAAGTCAGATTGGTTGCTTATCTTTCTAGCAAAAATTTATTTTCAATGTCTAATTACAGCGACACTTTCTTTCTTCCTACGAGTTTAGATGAACCCAAATTTAACACAGTTAACTGATGTAAAATTGGTTCATCAGCTAAGTATTTGCTAATGATGACTGGTGTTGTCTTTCAGTCGGAAGAAAATGAAATAATGTACAAGAATTTGATTTTTTTTTCTTGTTGGAAATCTATGAGTATCTGGATCAGCATACACGCACCTCAACTAATCTCACGATACCCACTTGACTCTACAATATTTGAGTGTCAAGGAAACGTATGATATTAAATTCTAAGCAAGTGACTATATAAATTGAATTGAATCTATGATCTTTTAGTCTTCTATCAAGATCATGTCTTCCTATTTATCACTGGGTCAACCCATGATGGTCAAGGTAAAAGAATTCGATTAAAACTTAGAGAAATTAGAGTACCAAAAATGAGTTCTTGACCAAATTGTGGAAGGATAAGCTGGGCTTCCAATGCCATGCATAATCCTTGCAACGGCTCTAGGAGTGAATTTAGCCTGTGAGTTGCTCTGCAGAAAGACCTGTTACAGCAAAAGGTAAGAGCCTCCCCAAACAACCGAGTAGGAACCTGTTTAAAATGAACTCGTTAAGCATCTGCATTGCACTTACTTTTATATCTGCTCGGAGGAATGGGCTGCACATTAATAATATTGATGTAAGCATGATTACATACCGAGAAATGGACAAGAACGAAATTAACATTTAAATATTAAAAAAAATTATATAACTTAACTAAATAATTATGTTGTTAGTATCACTACTACTGCACAAATAATCCAGCGGTCAAATTTTGTATAACTATTTACAGGGAAGGGGGCTACATATTCAAGTCTCTTTTCACTTCTTATGATTGTATAATCAGAAATAGTGCTTGTATATACCTGCTCTGGTTCATTTTATTTGGAATATCACAAGTATCACCCTCCTGAAAATAAGAACAAATCTTTTCTTCTAAAAATGGTGTCTGCTCGAAGTTACAGCAGCCTTGAGTCTTCTTTCCACACAAATTCATAGCAGAAGTCACCGCATCAAACATGGCATCCAGTTTCCTAACCTGAAAACCTCACCCGTGACACACGTCGCCATGCCGGCTTGATTTAAAGAAAGTATATAACATCAACCCAGATGGCAAGAATGTCAATCTATGAGTGGACACTCACAGAGTAGATAGGCTTGGTTGCATGTTACGTAGCCTAAACAGCAGTTTTATGGCCCTAAGTTGTTGAGAATGGAAAGTAACAACAATGCATCTTAACAAAAATTTTGGTGCTTTGAGTGAAGAAATACAGATCAACAGATGCAATGAAATGCGTCAAACATTTTGGACTTTTAATATAAACTTTGTAGCGTAATCATTATATAGTTGTATTATATATGTTACTTGAATAAAAGATAGGTGCAAGTGACTTGAACTTTTTTGGATAAGTATAAATGAAAAAGATAAGGCTACACAAATACAAGTTTTTGTTGGGGTATCACGGCCACCTAATATGGTATTATGTACATGCTTTCTGCTTCGTGCTTCCTATACTGACTATGGAAACATGAACAACATGATTTCAGATGCCAGCTTTTGACCTCTGGAATAGTCACACATGAATAGATTAACAAATGCATAATGAAGTCAGAATCAACCACCTTACTAGTCTGGATCTCAGACAACCATTTTCTAAGATGCGCTGACAGAGAACAAAAATCTTCAGGGTTTTTCAAAATTGTATAACAGTAGGCCAGATCCTTCATCTCGTATGTTACTTCTCCCTTCAACTAAAAGAGTACAAAAAAGAAACTAATTATTACATAAAAGAAGTGGAGGACAATAAAGACAAAACTGTAACGCAAAAAACTATAACACGTGCCATAACTTTCAACAAATTTTTAAATCACATGACATATCTCCATAGTTAAAGGATAACAGAGACCAATGCTACATATTGCGTCCATTGACTATCAATGAACAATTAGTCCAACACCTTTCCAAATTATGATCATGCATGCAACTATATTAATAAAATTGAAGAAAAGAAAACAATAAACCAGGCCTATTTAATATGCATCCACTCATCTTCAATACTTCAAAATGAATATTTATGTATTGGTCACAATTGATAAACACCGGTATATTGAGTAGTTCAGAGTAATTTAATTTTTAAAATGCAAGGTTAACGTCATATTGGAATAAAGCTAAGCAATAACTGTTTGAAGATACATACAACTCCAGTGCGCTGGCCAAATTTTGTAAAAATGGCAAGAAAATAAATTTAAAGAAATGATGAGCTTTCCATTTATAACCATCCGAACCTTGAGATTTTGCAAATGATTTGAGAGACTGGTAGCTGAAATCCCAATACTATTGACCACCGTGAGCATGTCAAAAACATGCTGCCCTTGCTTAGTTTCAGACCTAAAGTTCCCAAATTTAATAGCCTGATCCAGAAAAGATTTTTTTTTCTCCCAAGGTGCATGGTATTAGATTGGTCAAGATCAAAACTAGGTACTCACTTCTTCAAAATTTCTGCCACAATGATATCTTTGTCAGCAAGCATCGCTGGTGAAGTCTGCACCAAACACAGAATATGCAAAATGATTAAGCACTGACCCTTTTTCCAAATATTGACTGCAACATATCATGGATTATACATTTTTCAAATGCATGGTACAAGTAGATGGATCAATTATGCTGATTACATAAATATTGAACATATTTCTGGAGTGCACCATTAATTTAGTTAAAAGCAGTAAGAACTATAGTAGCCCATCTCCACGAAGCAATCAAAATATCGATTGAATTTTCATAGTCAGAAAGTGAGAGTTAAAAGAAATCATTGAAGACCAACCTTATGAAAATTCAAAGTGCACGTCACATTTAACTGAGAAAGTAGGCGCAAATATGGCGTTTCCCCCAGTTCCAAGTATGTTAGAATAGTAATCATCACCTGTCAGAGATAAAAACAAGTGAGAAAGCAACTTTGCCTAGAAAAATAATTTCGGATAAATTTGCAAGGAGGTTCCATTCAGTCAAAAACTTCTAGCAGAAAAAGGATCTCCTTGGCTTTTATTTTTACACCATGATCATATTACTTGATAGATTTCTAAGGCTACGAACATGTGGAAGCCTGGAAGGTTATGCAGGGATGAAAAAGTTGCATAAGGTCTTAATTTAAACAACCTGTCTCCATTTTCATTTACTAAGAACAGTGTTTGGGAGTTATGAACTTCAAGAAGTAAATACAGTTAGAAAAAAAAAAAATACATGGTAATGGGAGAACAGTAGAGTGATTTAAGTTGAGACGGCTTCTGACTTTTAAAAAGTTCATATGTTCTCCTCACCAACTAAAACTTTGACTTAAATCACACAGTCACATATAAGAATCTACTTCTAGAACGTAGCTGCTTTCCGGCATTCTCCAATATGCTTTGGTTCCCTGAATTGATTAGAGAGTTTGAATCCTTCACGCAAAAGAATGGATGTGGTTCTACTCCCTTTCTTGATGCGTGTGTGTGTTCTCTCTCCCAGTGCATATTTCTCCAAATTGTAACTAGTGCTGTTACATTTTTTTTTTTCTAATGAGAAACAAGACGAAATATATTAAAATAAAGGAGGAGAGCACAGCCTAAAGGTCTTAGTGATGTCAATCCTTCCTTAGAGATTATTGGAGTTTTTTTTAAAAAAATAAAAAATAAATAAATAAATAAAAATAAAAAAATTAATTTGTGAGTATTCAAGCCAGCTTACGTGCACCTTGACTAATCTCATAAGACAACATGTCTAACTCTATAACATCTGGGTATCAAAGAAATTTGTAGGATATTAAATCTTAGGTAGGTAGCCACCATGGATTCAACCCATGACCTTGGAGTTTCTCACTTACAAAAGATTTTAATGATGCTAAACTTTCTTAATCTTTCATTTATTAATGTTGAAAATGTTGTATTTGCCCTGAGGGCATTTTAATCTTTTTATAATTCTCTACTGTATTAAGATTTGCCTTGGTCTATTTATATTTGTGTCTGTGGTGCTTTGTAGTGTGTGAAATAATAATCTCTTCTATCGTGGTTTTTTCTCCCTAGTCTAGGGTTTTCCACGTAAACCGTGCGTTCTTCTTCCTCTTCCTTTCTTTATTTCAATATAGTATCAAAGAATGGTGACGAAACCCTAGTCGCTATAGAAGAAAATCAGTCACCAACCCTAGTTGATGATGGAACTACAGAAGAAACGATCAGCACCGTTGCTATTCAGGCAGTTGTCGACAGTAATTCTCAATTCGGGGAGTGCACAGCCGGCGCTGGGAGTCCATCAGCCGATCGAGACCGATCCAGCCACGCCACAAGGAGTTCAGCAGTCGATCGAACTTAGAACAGCGGCTTTCGCAATCGTCGCTGGGGTTTTCGAGTCACGTCTGGTGCTGCTTGAACCGGGTCATCTCCGAGGTCGATCGAAGCCCCAGCTGCGATTCGAGCAGGTCACGATCTCCCACCAGCCGGCGCCCCAGCCATAACCTCAGTTGTAGCCATTCCAGTCGCCGCTCTAACTGTCGTTTCAGCCGCCATTCCAGTCGATGTTCCAACCTTCAGCCGTCAACCATATGGGTGAAGCTTCCTCTTCTTTTTCCTGTGGGCAGAAACCTTCTCCATCAACCGTGTGTATTCCTCCTCAACATGGGTCAACTGGTCATGGTGGGTCGGGCTTGATGGGTCAATCTCCGTTTGGAGTCCAACAACAATTAACAAGTCTTCAACAACAGATTACGGCTCTTGGGGCTATTCTTAGGACCACAACAAACCTTCAGAAAAATCCTGTTAACTCAGACTTTTCTTCCAATTTACCATTGTATTCGGAAAATCCAGTAATAGCTTTCCCTAATTTACCTACTACGAATATTTTATCTAGATCTGTGGGCAATTCTATAGGGATAATCACAGGAGAGAAGCTGAATGGCCATAACTATTTCTCCTAGTTCCAGTCTATTAAAATGGTCCTCGAGGGGCGGCATAAGTTTGGATATTTAACTGGTGAGATACCAAAACCAAAACCTGGGGATCCTCAAGAGCGAGTTTGGAAGGGAGAAGACTCTTTACTCCAGTGGCAAAACTGATGTGAAGAATGCGATTCGAGTTCTTCTCTCAGTAACCGTTAACAAAGATTGGCCCATCCATCAACTTGATATGAAGAATGCATTCTTGAATGGTGAATTAAAAGAAGAGGTCTATATGAGTTCTCCTCCTGGATTTGAAGCTCAATTTGATCGTCGAGTTTGTAAACTCAGAAAATCCCTATATGGTTTAAAGCAGTCTCCGAGAGCTTGGTTTGACAGGTTCACTACCTTCGTTAAGTCCCAAGGTTTCATTCAGAGGTACTCTGATCATACCTTGTTCACAAAGAATTCTGCATCAAGAAAGACGATTGTTCTAATTGTGTATGTTGATGATATTGTTTTGTTAGGAGACGATGCTACTGAGATTGTCAAACTAAAATGAAAAATGGCAGATGAGTTTGAGATATTTTCTTGGAATGGAGGTGGCGAGATCGAGAGAAGGAATATCTGTTTCTCAACGGAAATATACTCTGGATTTGTTAAGGGAGACAGGAATGACTGGATATAAACCCGTTGATACCCTTGTTGAAGTCAATGCTAAGCTGGGAGATTCTATCGATGGAGTTTTTGTTAATTAAGAAAGGTATCAGCGTCTAGTAGGAAAACTGATTTACTTATCTCATACTAGACCGAATATATCCTATGTTGTTAGTATGGTTAGTCAGTTTATGCAGGCTCCTTACGAGAAACATATGGAGGCTGTTACTTGAATTCTGAGGTATTTGAGATCAACTCCAGGAAAAGGCCTAATGTTTAAGAAACATGACAGGAGATGCATTGAGGCTTACACTGACTCAGATTGGGCAGGATCTGTTACAGATAGAAAGTCAACTTCAGGGTATTGTACCTTTGTATGGAGTAATTTTGTTACTTGGTGGAGTAAGAAACAAGGTGTAGTTGCTAGAAGCAGTGCGGAAGCGGAATATAGGACTATGAGTCTGGGAATATGCAAAGAGATATGGTTGAAGAAAGTTTTGTCTGATCTTCACCAAGACAGTGATGCTCCTATAAAACTCTATTGTGATAACAAGGCAACTATAAGTATAGCCAACAACCCTGTGCAACATGATAGAACTAAACATGTGGAGATTGACAGACACTTCATTAAAGAAAAACTGGATAGTGGAAATATTTCTATTCCCTACATTCCTTCCAGTCAAGCCCCTTCATTATTATTAGTAGTAAGAGTAAGGTTTTCAAAAGGCATAGACAAGCTACCTTTATGAAAAACCTTTTTGTTTAGGGGTAAGTGCTAACATTCTCACCAAAGGATTACCAAGACAAAGCTTTGATACTTGTGTTAGCAAGTTGGGTCTTATTGACATCTACGCCTCAACTTGAGGGGGAGTGTTGAAAATGTTGTATTTGCCCTAAGGGCGTTTTAGTCTTTTTATAATTCTCAACTGTAATAGGGTTTGCCTCGGTTTATTTTATTTGTGTCTGTGGTGCTTTGTAGTGTGTGAAACAATAATATTTCTTCTATCGTGGTTTTTACTTCCTAGTCTAGTGTTTTCCACGTAAACCGTGCATTCTTGTTCCTCTTCCTTTCTTTATTTCAATAATTAACACGTGCAGCCAATGCATATTCATTTAAAATTGTGACTAGATTCCATAGTGTTAATGATAGTTAGGTTTGTCACCTCAAAGTGCTAGTAAATACATTAGAAAGTTACAAAATAGTTAAAAGAAGCGACCTCATCTTTCATATCAAATTTTCGTGATGCAGGTTCTTTGACTATCGAATATACTTTTTCACACGAACTGTTGTTATTAGAGAATACTTCACTGAGGAATTTGTTTATGTTGTATTCATCGACTCCATCACTGTTCATGCAATATTTCAAATCAGTTCCAAAGTCATTTAGTCCTTGTATAACTAACCAAATGAAACAATTTATATCACATGACCTGTGCATAAGACTTCGAAGCTTGAAATATGTATCATTGTCAAGAAATAGATGACAGTAGGATAATCTACCATCCCGGCCAGCACGCCCTATCTCCTGCAAGAAGTGTACTATTACTTCATACATGTCATATACCATGTTCATAACATACATGTCATATTGGAAAATAAATAATTACTTGGAAGAAACTACCTACTTGAACATACTCTTCCAAGCTTTCCGGCATGCTATAGTGGATTACCTGAAACATTTAACTTACACTTTCTTACTGTTCAAATATGATTGTTCATACAGTGTAAATATTCCAAATAGCAATAAAAGCTAATTTGATGTCTGGAAAATTTATCTCATGAGTACAATGGGGTCCATCTATGTGATTTCAAGTTATTATAATCCTCCACAGCTAATTGTTTATTACATTGCATGCACAAAGTTGTGGAATTGATGTATACAGATGATTCCAAAATCAGTTTACTCACTCCTTTTTAGTACCGATATTAATTTTTTTTTTTTTAAAAAAAAGAGAAGCTTGCGTTTTTTTTTTTTTTTTAATTTCTGACATTCACTGACATGAAACATCTTTAGAGAGATTAGTGGATGGAATACATCAAGAAGTTCATACTACTATTTTAATGCTAGTCAACCACTTCAATATATCTGGAATATCCTCACACTGTATGCAATTATAACAAGGAGTAAAACAATTAGAAAGTGCTCTCTAAATCCTTACAGCGCCAACGTCCCTCTTGTCAAGTCCCATGCCAAAAGCCACAGTTGCAACAACCTTTAGAAAAAGTGGCAGTCAAAGTATTGAGAGAGAACAATTATTCATAACATTCATATACACATACAGTCCACACATAAATAATAGAAGAATAAGGTATCTCACCACTCTAATCTTGTTTGAACAAAAATTCTCTTGTATGCGTTTGCGATCTTTAGCAAGAAGACCACTGTGATAACTCTGGCAATAGTAAACAACTAATCAGATTTACTTTTAAAATACCCGTAATAGTTGCTATTCATAATTAGCTAAGTTGCAGAAGTGACCTTTGCGGAGATGCCATTATCACACAAGTATCTGCTTACCAAATCAGTTTCTGCCTGCAACATTAAAGCAGAGAAGCAATCATGGCAAGCTAAAACTTTAAAATCAATCCAGAATTAATTAAAATTGAAGAACACTGTTGGGTTACTGTGCAAAATGATGAACAAACTACATTTTCCTCTTCAAAAACACTTAATTATGTAGGAAGAGGACTTTCGACACTACCACACAATGAAACAGTTCAAAGTGATTGAAAAAGACTGGCTCATTCAGGAAATGAAATAAACAGGAAAAAAAGCCACAAGAATTTTGATTTGATCATTTCATTCCACACTCACTCAAAAGACAGATGTACTCATATTAATATATTATTATATTATTGACAGAAAAAGGCAAGAAGGTGAGCTTATGTCGCATTCAAACTTCTATGTACTCATATTAATATATAATTGACAGAGAAATTTCAGCATTTAGACACTGAGTACACGCACAAACCTGAAACTTGCAGTAGATAATAATGCTCTGAACTTCAGTTATGGGAGAAGACTTGATTAGCCTCAGTAGATCTTTTACTCTTAATATATCAAATTGAAAAGTTGAAAGAGTTAATTAAAAGGACCCATACAATAAAGAGAAACGGCATCGTGAAGGAGATGAATCAATTCTTATAATTTTACACTTGCCTGTTTGTACTCATTGATACTGACAATTGTAGATTTGTCCTTACTGTAGTTCTTAGAATGAGATTGTCTGGAGGAATTTCTAATGCAGTCATAATTGCTTGCATAGTTGAAGTAGTTGCCGTTGCAGTCATTGCAAGAATGCAGTTAACATTGAGTTCAGCTCGAAGTAAAGATGCTCTAAGCCTCATATATGAAGGTCGAAAGTTGTGAGACCTAGTAATATCAAATTGAATAAGTTAGATTAGTTCATTTATGCCAATGCATATGCTGAAAGCCAGAGTCCTCATGAGTGAAGTGTCTGATTAAGAAAATGATGCTCGTCTCAGTACAAACGTGAAATGGGGAATCGACTTGCCATTCAGATATGCAGTGAGCTTCATCCACCACAAGAAGCGATACCACTAAGCTGCTAGAGAATATTGACAGAAAATCTGTGTTCTGAAACCTTTCAGGTGAAACAAAGAGCACCTGAAAATATATATACGAACTTAACCATGTGATGACTGATGTCATGCAACTATAAATTATCAAGTCGCAGTTGTTTGCAACCGAACAATACTTGTAACATTTAACTGCAAGATAGTCACTCAATACATTGATCAAAAAGAGTTGCAAGAAAAAATCACGATAACACTCTGCAACAGAGAGAGCAAAGGATAGGAGTATTTCCATTCATGTACCTTCATCGTCCCTTGGATGAGCAGCCTCACTGTTTCAGCTACTTCTTCAGGTCTCTAAAAATACAAAAGAATGATCATGTAAAGTTGCTCGTTCTTCAACACTTGGTGATCATACAAGTGCAAAGAATGTTTAAAAAGTTGATAGAGAAATAGAGCAAGGACTACCTGACTGCTGCATAAGAAGCCACCCTGAATTACAGGTGGCAATTGTTTTATCTGATCTATCATTAATGCCACCAAAGGACTAACAACAACGGTTATCCCAGGTAGAATCATTGCCGGTATTTGATAACAAATTGATTTACCAGCACCGGTGGGCAAAACGACCATCGTTGATTTCCCGGCCAGCACCATTTTGATCGCCTCTAACTGCCCATCTTGGAAAGAATTGTATCCATAAGCTAACTTCAACAACTGCACCAAGTTATCCTCAGATGGATCATTTCGCACATTGGATATAGTCTCTTCAATGGTAATCGGATCAAATTTCGCACCTCCATTGCCCTGCTTCTGAGGATGTTGCGTTGTTTCCGTAACCAAACCATCCTCATCGCAGAAACTAGCCGCCTCGTCACAATCTTCAGTTTTTAGGTTCGTCTTAGTCTTTCGATGGGGCCGGTAACTATTCCGCTCGCCATACTTTCTCCGGGTGAATTTCTTAACAAATTTCCGTTTCCTACCATTCATGTTAAGTTTCACAAAGTTGCCTTCACCTCCACATTTGCGCACTTTGATCGGCGGAACAGAAACTTGGGCTCCAATCAAGTTAGGATGTTTCCTAACAGGTTTCACTGGATTCCGGGGACTTATAAATTCATCTTTTATCCCCCAACCAGCAGTTGAACAACCAGCGATTTCAGTTTCAGCATTGTTCGGCTGAATCGGCTCCGACAAAGTCCGATTATCCTCGAAAGTCTCAAAATTAAGACTGGATCGACGGAATTTCATGAAGGAAGGAGATTTTGAGAAGAAGCCAGCTGGAAGCATCTCCAATGATTCGGAGGACGAAATTGCGCGACTCTGATCAGACGCCCGTCGGATTTGAAACGGCAGAGTCGGAAGGGGAGTCCAATCGGGAGACGATTCTTTCTCGGAAGGCTTCGCATCAGGTGATGGAGGTGGTTTAGCAACTCTGGAGGAGGATTTTAGGGGTTTCGAACTGGCCGTACGTGGGAGTGAAGAGGCTTTGGTGAAGTTACGATTAGGTTTAGAGGATGAAGTGAAGGGAGTAAATGAAGACGACGGCGGGTTTGAAGCTCTGGGAGGAGTGGCGGAGACGTGAGAAGCATCTGAATCTGAGTCTGAATCGGAATCCATTATTGTGTAGTGGCGTCGGAGAATTGGAGGGAGAGCTCAGAGCAGCAGCTGAAGAACAGAACAAGTGAAGAAAGTTTTCTATTTTGCCGGTATCAGTTTTCCCGCCAAATGCCATTCGCTTCTCCATTGGGCCGGGCCGCCTTTTCGTGGTTCTACTTTGGAGCCCAATAGTCGGGATTTCAAACAAAAAAAAAAAAAAAGGAAAAAAAGAGAAAAAACTTGGGTGCAACCCACCTCACCCAATTAAAAGCTTAGGTGATAATTAGATTTTAAAATTTTATTTTTTTATATGTGTAAGGGAAGGGAGAGCATGAACTTAGGAACTTTTAAGTATATTGTTGTTTTTTTTTCTATAAAAAATAGGTTGCAAATATAACAATCACATACAAACTATGTTGTATGTTTTTATACATTTAATTAAGCCTAAGAATGATATCTATTGCAATTTCATTTTTTCTCCACTCTCGCTTATATAAAATCACCCCATCCAATTTACTACTATTCAAATTACACTAAATCATATGTATAAAAAAAACTCATTACATTTGTCTTCTATTAAAAAATAACGCTATTTTCTTAAAAATAATATCTTTGATCTTCATTCAATTTTATTCTTGAGGTTTGAATTTTGTTTCAATTTGATCTCTATATTGATTTACACCTTTAACCTTAATTTTTCAGCAAATACTTATTTCGAGTCATTGCTATTGGTTAATTTAAAATAAACTATGATGTGAATTTTTAATTCTAATTTTAATAGTGATGGAAAAATGGAAAGACTTAATAAATTATAATTATTTCAACTTAATTAAAATAGTAATGAAAAATGGAAAAACTTAATAAATTATAATTATTTCAAATTAATTAATAAACATTAATAGTAAAGACGATAATAATAATAATAATAATAATAATTAGTGAAAAATCTAGGTTACAAGTGTAAATCTTGAAACCTAAAGATCAAATTCAAATAAAATATTTCAATATTATGAAATATAGACACTAAATTGAAATCAAGCCCAAAACTTTATGTGAAATGTTTTAAAGCTTAGGGGGCATTTAGGACACTAAGTGGATTGAATAAGTCTGGGATTAATATGTTAGAGTTAGTAAGTTTGTGTTTATGGTGTAGAATTGTAAAATTAAGTTACTTGATAATTGTGAAAAGTAGATTAAGAAAGTAATGTGGAATTACTTGGCATACGTCACTAAATAATTTATTCATTTATTTCATGAATCCCACCATAATTCTTACATGCTACTTTATAGCAAAAATGAATAAAATTGTTCATACTACCATCGTATTAGAAATTTTCTCATATGGAGTGAAAGGTGAAATTTTTTAGTAAATATGAAAAGTATAAAAAGAATACAAAGATGAGTTACTAGATAAATGTTTAAATTCAATAGCATGTACTATTGAAATTGAGTTGTTTACAATAAGTTGGTGGGTCAAACAATCTTATGAACTATATAGAAACTAAACCCAAAACTTAAAGCATAAAAATGTTTATTGTGTGCATATATATTTATATCTTGGTCAATGCATTTAACATTAAAACCAAGACGATGATGAAAAAATAGGCATGCGCAGCGGAAATGAGAATCGATTTTACTCTAATTGCACAAATTAAACATGCAACCCTAAATAAATTAATTAGGGTAATTTTGAAATATTACCTTTGAAGCTCCCAAAACTCTCCTATCTCCGCTTGAATACGAACCGGACAACTACTAGAATTGACTTACTATCCTTTGGACTCAGAACCGGGTTGTGGGACCTGGTGGATGAAGAACCCGAGAGAGAGAAAACGATGGAAATAGAAGAATGAAATTTGGGTTAGGTTTTGGTTTTTTCTTTCAGCCCAATTTTTAAAAACTAATTTTTGCAAAATATCAAAAAGTTTTTAATCTAAATTCAAAAGTCCATATTTATAGAAAATGGTAATGCAAAATTGCATGAAACAACTTCATAAAAATCCAACACCTAAAATCCACTATCTAAGTGGGCTTAATGTCTCCACTATAAGCCAACACCTAGCCCACTATTTTGTTAGTGGAATTATCCAACCAAAGTTTGGATTTTCTCACTAACTTTAGTCAAAGGGCAAAATAGTCATTTGGTCAAAGTCAAACTTTGACCAACAAGTCAACATCTTGACTTTTTATGATTTTTTTCGTGTTGACTAATTTTGACCTCCCGAGCATGAATCCGCATTCATTTTCTCGAAATTCAAATCATATTTGAATATAAGATCGGTCAAAGTCTGTTTTTTCAAAGTCAAAAGTCAACTCTTTGACTTTTTATATATTTGACCATTTCCATTATTTCCGAGCTTCCGAATATGAACGTATTCATATTCTTGACATTTAAATCACATTTAAATATTAAAGCTATATCTCTAAACTGAAAAATCGACCACTATATCACATATACTTGTCGGTTTCTCTCTCTTCACCTAATTCGAACAATTCGAATTATTCTATCATACTGTTCTAAGTTTATTCCATATGAGCTAGTAGGGGAACCTAATGGACCTATAGATCATGGGTTCCAACAATCCGAGATTAGTTGGCTAAACTCTTTAGATGGAGCTAATCAACATTCGTTAACTCACGGGTCATTCCACTATAGTCCCATAGTTGCACTCCCCTCACTATAGATATATTTGTGTCCATATGATATAACCATGATTAGTAAGTTAATATTTCACAGGTTGTTCGTAATCTCAGCTGGGTCATAAAAATCGTTTTAACCCCGAGACTACATCTTATTCCTTAAGTTCCATTGATGCTCTAATGAACAATTGGTTTAAGGTCCTCTTGGGCCAATGAGAGGGTGGGGCCCCTTGTTCAAGACCTGGATTCAGTACTAAAGGAAACAACCTATCTATTATCCCTATAATGGGTAGGAGTGAATTCTGTCTTGCACCCTATGTTCTCAGCTATCCACCGGATCTTACTCCTGAAATGGGAGGCTTATTGGGCCAGTGATAATGAGTTGCCCTCACCTATGCAGATCTAAGGATAATTCCGAGTGAACAGGAGTTCATAGTCAGCTCAGGATCAAGATTAAATTACCCAGGTTATCAATTAACGAAATAGTCAGTTTTATACATAAACGACATTTAGAATGTAAAAAGTGACTATTTCATGGTTCAATCTTATGTAAACTCTTTACATAGGATACCCCCGTTTTCATGTCTCCACATAAATGGTTTAAGATCACATCGTTTGTACTAACTATAAAATGGGCCGCATCCATAGTGTCCCCAGAATAAGGCGCCCAACCTCATTCATATACTATAGACCATTTTGGCTATATATTTGAACTTGATCCACATTTATGTCACTACATAAAGTTCAAACTTAAACTTAATAGCCTCGAAACCTTAGTTTATTGGATTTATGAATATAGAATTTAAATTTACTAAAGATTTTCAATAACAGCTTTATTGAACAAGAATATGATATTACAAACTACGAGTTTTAGGACATAAAATCCAACAGACGAATCACCGTGGTCTCAAGAAACGGCCATTCAACTCGGTCATAGGCTTTGCCAGATTTTGGTGGGGCTCAACCGTAGAAAAGAAAAGATTACCTTGGAAGAGTTAGGATAATCTTTACATGAATTCCAAAATTAGTTTAGCTTCTCCAAGTACTAATATCATGGAACAAGTGTGGAAGAAACTGTGGGATCTTAAAGTCCCAAGGAAGATAAAGTTCTTCTATGGGAGAACTCTAAATGATATAATTCCCTCTTACCACGATCCATGAAAAAGAGTTGTTAATCTAAACCCATTATGCCCTTGTGTAAAGAGACGTTAGAGACTACAAATCATTTGCTATTTAGGTGTCACAGAACTCATGAAATATGAGCATTAATTTCGAACAATCCTCTTGTTACATAAGATTTCAACAATAGTTTCAAGGACAGATGGGTGGCTTTAAGTTTTAATTGTTATGAGAAGGAATTAAGTATTATAACAATTACGTCCTGATCTATATAGAATGACAAAAATAACATTAAATTTGAAATTTCGGTTTTGAATATTACCTTGTGGAGCCGGTGGAATAAGCAATATTTTGAAGATTTTGTAAGGAAAGGAAATGATCGGAAAGCGCACCAGACAAACCCGAAGCAGTTGCATAAAAAATGTTGGAGTTGTCTTCCTACAAATTTTATCAAATTAAATACGATGTTTCATGGAATTCAAACTCCCAGATAACTAGAATAGGTACTGTATTAAGGGATTTAAACGATCACCTTATCGTTGTTGCAACAAACTCTATCAAAGTAATTTTTGGCGATTATCTTCCGGAACTGAGAGCCATCCTCGAAGGTGTTCGTTTTACTTCCTCGATCCAGATTAAACATTTGATAGTTGGTGGTAAAGAATGACTCTTTAGGGTCTCATTTCCTTTCTATCTGACAAGACAAAAAATCGGAAGAAAAAGTCTAATTAGAAAAATATCTCTCTATTACTTTGAGAGGAGAATCTCATTGGTTTGACCGACGAACTACGTTGAAAAATGGACCTTCTTCTTTTCTAAGCGATTAAAATCCTTCTTGAAGATGTTGATATTATCAGTGGAGAAAGTTGTTGGGTTAAAGAGCGAATTACCAAAACAATTGAGTCTTGTATTTTCAATTTTTGCCCTCGTGGTTGTAATAGATTAACCGATAAATTGACCAAAATGGCTAGGTTTGAGATGCACAATTCTTATTGGTTCTCTCCTTTCCTTGAGTGGTTAACCAATTTATGTAAATCATATATGCTTTTACCATAGCTCCTGTGGCGTAATAAAACGAGATATTTTGTTTCAATATATATATATAAATTAAAGTCAAAATACAAGAATAATATAAAAAAAAGGAAGGAAAAAAAATTTCCCTTATTCAGTTTCATATTATATTAGGCATCCAAAGATTTGAGTATAACATTTTCACACCAAAGACATCTCTATTCCTTATCTAATCTCCACCAATCAAACCCAATTTAAAAATTCAAATCAAACACATATACACATAATTAAGACAATTAATCGTGCACGATACTAAAAAAACCCTAATCCCAATCCCCATATGACTTGATAATACAAACCCTAATCCAAACATTACTCGGTAATAACAACAAATTTGCACCTAATAAAACTACTCCCCTGCCAAACCCCAATGTAGAGATTACTTTAATCCGAAGAAATACCATAAACCCAACTATTAGAACCCAATACCAATTCCTTTCCTCTTCAAACAATTGAACTATCTCATTAATGGAGTTTCAATTTCTCCAAATCAGCCCATCATTGCCTCTGTTCTTCTTCATGTTTCTCTTCGTATATGCATTCGCTTACTTGGTTCTGCTTCGAAATTGGGGGCCGAAGCAGAGGCTAGAAGCTTCAAGTTGCTTCATATCACTCGCCCACGGCAGTCCCGTCGTCATAATGGCCGTAATCGCAATTCTCCAAGCCCCAAACATGGCCGATTTCGCCGCTCCCAATACCAAATTCCAAGCCCTAGTTCTCGAATACAGCATAGCGTATTTCTTGCTGGATCTTCTTCATTGTATATTGTTTTCTCCAGATGATTTCGTCTTCATATTTCATCATTTGGCTGTACTTTACGTGTTCGTTACATGTAATTACTTGGTTCATTGTGGCGCTGTGCCGATTTTAGGGCTTTTAGTGCTTGCGGAATTGAGCAGTGGGTGCCAGAATGTTTGGACTCTTGCGGGTTATAAAAGGGCCGCTAAGTTTCAAGACCTTATGGCTCCGTATTTCTTCAGCTTTTATAGCGTTTTAAGAGTGGGACTAGCGCCGATGTTTGTGTATAAGATGGGAGAATTTTATGTTTGGAGTTTGGGGGAAAATTTGATTCCTAAATGGGCTTGGATCTCATGGATGGGTGTAATTGGAATGGCTATTTTTGGTAGTATGTCGTGGATTGGAAATCATTGGGTTTTTTGGTTTCGGTGTAGGAAGTATGGAAAAACTCTTTGAATACATAAATATTTAGGTGTACGTCGGGCTCATCTTTATATATTTCATCCAAATGATCAATCTCAAGTTATTTTATGTCGAACTTCTTGAAAAGATTATTGGGTTCGAAATCATTGGGTTCTTTGGTTTCTTCATAGAAAGTATGAAAAAATCGCTTGAATATAAAAATATTTCAATGGATATTGGACTCATCTTTATATATTTCATCCAAATGATCAATCATAAGTTTTTACATGTCGAAATTTTCAAAAAGATTATTGAGTTAAAAATCATTAGGTTCTTTGGTTTCTTCATAAAAAGTATGTTAGGTGCATTTCATGCTCATATTTATATATACCATCAAAGTGGTTAATCTCAAGTTGACATGTGTCAAACTTTTCGAATAAATTATTATTTTTTAATCTTTGATATAGAAGAGATGCATTGAAATGAGTGTGATGTCGTGTTAATATATTTTAGATGCAATAGGAGATCTTGGGATATGGATAATAATAAGTGGTTTGAATTGTTTATGGTATAGTTTGATTTTGAAAATACGAACCAATATAACAATTAGTTCTTTCCTATTATGTTGTTTAGTACAATGACAATTCCAACATGATTATTTGATATTTTTTTAAAGTAGATTCATATATTTGAGGACTAAATGAGGAGTTTATTTTCTTTTGGTATGGTTCGATTTACAATATGATTTATCAAATTAATTTTTATAGAAAATTTCTACAGATAAAAATATCAAATTATTTATAAAAATAATAAAAAAACATATTAAAAAACATCGATAGACTTCTATCAAAGAAAATTAAAATTTTACTATACATGATTTTCCTTTTTTTTTTATTTTTGAATTTTTTTTTCACCCTATTTTTCTATTGTGCAGTCATTCTTGTGGGACATTATTTCTTTTAGTTTTATTTTGTTGTGTTCTATTATTATTTCAATCCCACTAGAGACGGTTCAAATTTTCTCATGCATTTGGTTTTTTTTTTTTTTTTTTTTTTTTTTTTAATTTGGTATATTATTTTCTTTGGTGTCAAATCATTCCAAAATATCTTCTCAACTTTTCTCTCCTTTTAACTTCTATGATGTATCCATAATGTTTTTTTTTATTCTTTCCTTGAATTCACATCCAAAATTTTTTCCTCTCAATTTTTTTTTTCCTTTTCAAAAACTCATTTTCAAATATTCTTTTGATTTTTACTTCTGAAAGCTTTCAAAAAATATTTTCTATTTTTTTTTCTCTCCACATATTTTTGGGAAAGCTCTTTCCAAAATATTTTCATGAAGTCCTTTGTTTTCAAATTATTGTGCAATAAGTCTCTTCAAAACATTTTCTCAAATATTTTCTCTTCAATATTTTGCAAAATCTTTTTTTCCAATACCAAAGAGTATGCCAATTATAACTGCCAAATATCTAGTAAATCATTTATGCTGAATATTATTTTTGTTTCCTTTTTTCGTAATTTGATTGGAATGTTTTAATGTACGTTTTAGCACTAGTAGTGTTATATTTTTTTAAAACTAATTTTTACATTATACCTTAGTTGCATTACCTGTGTCAACTATTGTACTAATTATAAAATATATTAATGAATATGTTATATTTTTAAAATTTTGACATGGGTGAATGGAGTGTATCAAATATACCATGTCATATTGGAATAATAAAAAAATAAACTTAAATTTTTTTTACTATATTTGCAAATTTTAAAAAACCATAGCTAATTTTACAAATTTAAAAAGATTGTTCATTGTTTTCCATTCTTACCTAAGTATTATTTTTTTAAAACAAAAGTTGAAAGAGTGTGTAAATTAATACACTTACATAAATGTTAAGTTGAAAAATAATATAATTCATTGTTAAAGATTTTATTCGATAAAACCTCAAAATTTTGCGGTATACATAAACGTTTTTTCCGACTTCATTTTCTTTTTCATTAATTCTTGAATTAAATTCTAATAGCAAAATAATAACTTTGCAGAGCTAATATTTAGAAACTAAATAAAATAAGTTTATAATATAAGAAGCAAAAGAATAAATGTAACCAACATTAGAGAAAACTATTGAATAAAGAGGAATTAAATTGCACATAATTTTGTTACAATTAAATACCAAATAACCGACATAATATAACCCTAATAGTATTTTCCAACCTACTGAAATAAAAAGCTTCCAATAAGTGCAGGTAGAAAATACAATTTTTTTTTCCCCTTCTAGTGTCCTTACTTTTCTTGGCACCTTATAAAAGTAAATCAAATTAAATAAAAATAGAGTTGTTGGGCTAAAAAAAATAGCACATTATTTAATTTGGCTACGGAATTTCTGTGATATAAATATGTTGCAATTTGATAAATATTGCAACTTCTTGCAGTTTGTCTTATGAGAAGAATTTGTAATTATTGGCTGAAAGGATGAGCGTTCTCAGCCCTCCGATTGGCGACAGTACCATCAGCAGAACCCCAAACACAATGCATATCTGAAACAAATTACCAAATCACTTCAAATTATGGAAAAAAAAATATTTTAAATGACAAAACTGCTAAAATATTTATACATAATAGTAAAATATCATAGTCTTTCTATGATTAGTTGCGATAGACTACTATTTGTATCTATTTGTATCATGATAGACACAAATAGTAGCCTATCGCAATCTATCACAGATAGACTATGATATTTTGCTATTATTTGTAAATATTTTGGTTCATTTTCCTATATTTGAAAAGTGCCTTAAAAAGAATTATAAAAACAATAATAGATTTGCTAAAGTTCTGTATATATTTCGTCCCTATAATTTGAAGAAAGTTAGAATTTAATCGATTTATGAAGTCTATTTTTTTTTAGTAATTGCAATGAGTAGTAATTTTGGGATTAATAATAAAATGTATAGCAACATTTTAAAAAGAATTTTGCAAATATAGCAAAATTGATCGGTGCTAGATTCCTATTAGTAATAGACTTTGTCCCTGATAGACTTGTATTAGCAATATAATCTATCACAGATAGACCATGAGAGTTAAATCTAAATTTTGTTATATTTGAATTTTTTTTGTATTGTTCAATATCTACAAATATTTTGGATGATTACTATATTTACAACCGTGCCAAACATTTTTTTTTTCATATCAAATCATAGATATTAAGTCTTAACTTTTCAAGTTATAGAGATTAAATTCTAATTTTTTTTTCGAATTATATGGATGAAATTTGTAATAAGATGTAAATTAAATTAATACCCAATTTGCGATCCAAGATAAGCCGAATCTTTTGGGCTTGTAAATGGCCAACCACATGGTGCAAGGTAGCTGCAAATTAAAGAGATCAAAATTTAATAGTTAATTTGGTTTAAGGTTATAATTTTGAGAGTGGATTTATTTAATTAAAGCAATAATAATTGCTTACGAAGTAAGTAGTGGGAGCAAAAGCAAGGCCTCCAAAGAACCCAAGAAGGCCACCGAAGAAAGGCACAGCTATTCCCACAAGCATTGTAAAGGCTGCAACACAAAAGGAATTAGACCACAATACAAAATTATGAGCAGAAAATATCATTTAATTAACATAGTTACATCTTAATAATCGTTTCAACTCACCGACATATAAAGTTCGAGTGATAAATCGAAGTCGGAAACAAGGAGTGAAGTTCAACCTTTTCACCAATACAGTCTCGATCATGTCAAACACGGGCATAGCATAGATCTGTTTACACACAAAAAAGAAATAGCATTCAAGAAAAAATGTAAAATTTGGTTTTAAAATATGGTGGTAGTTACAATTACACCATACACCCCTAAACTTATAGTAATAGTAGAAATTGGACCCTGATGGATAAAAAATGAGCCATCAAGTTTTATACAATTACATAAGTTTGGGAGTTCAAATTTAACACTTGTATAAGTTTGAGTGCTCAATTTTTATAATTGAAAGTTTGAGAGTATAATTGCAACCGCCACCATATTTTAGGAGTCGTTTTTTGTAATTTGCTCTAAAAATTAACTCAATGGCGATTAAATATAGGAGAAGGAAATTGCAAAAGTACTACTCTTCCATTGTGTTATTAAGAGGTAATTAGGTTGTGATAGTCTCATTGAATAATTTTTTGAAAAGTACCTGGTAGCTGCCAATGACATGGATGACGACGAACATGTTGGCAGTAGCAATGAGCCAAGCAGGTTTCTCGAGAGAAATTAGGATGTTGTCTTCAACCGTGTTACCAAAGACCCAATAGCCAATCATTGCAACAGGGAAGTAACATAAAGCCACAACCAAGTAAGCCAAAACGACACCTTTCCACATAGGGCCTTTGGAAGGCTTTTCAGGAGTGGAAGGAATGGTAGCTTGGATCTCTAAAACAACATTATGACCAGCAAAAGCAAATGCCACTTCTCCCAATCCACTCAAGAAGTGGAAAATACCATCTGATGTGCTAGTTGCCTTGTAGCTATAGTCCACATTTGGCTGCACCCCTTTCTCCAAGGAAGCAACCCAAGCAATGGTGGAGTAGCTGAGAGACATGACGGCCGCCGCGAGAGAGACGCCGGAGATGGAATTGAAGTTGGGGAGGTGAGACAGGACGAAATGGATGGAAGCGAAAATGACAATGAAGTAAGAGGTTTTGATTTGAGAGCAGTTGGGGCACACCGTCTCGTGGAACTTCTTTAACGACTTGCCACCTGTGACCATATACACAATGTTGACACCAATTTCCACGGTTAGTTGTTGAGGAACCACGATCCAAAGGCCGAGCTTCTCGCCGAAGGCGTGTTGCCCTAGCTCATGGTACCTATCAAACCTCTTTCCAGGCACCATTTCGTGCATCTCCACCATTTGCCATAGTGTGTACAACGTAATGATCCATGATAGAATCATTATCACCGAACCAGGTCCCCTGTCGTTTACCATAAATTTAATTATATCAATACTTGACACCCAACAAATGATATCAAACTAAGTCACCACTAAAAACTCAAAAAACTTAGAATGAGTTCATTCTAGATTACACAATCTATATAAAGAAAAGTTTGTCATGTGATAAAAACACAAGTACAACACTGCATAGATTAAATCAAATTTATAAGAAATTGTCCTTGAACTTTGTTTTTTTCTTTTGTTTAAAAAAATACCCCTTTATTCTTGTAATATCACCCTTTCACTTTTCATAAGCATTTCAAAATGAAATCCATTAAAATTTGGAACAGAAATTAACTGAGATCTGAAATAATATGATAGTGACTTAGAATGAAAATTTAAATTTTCACCCATTATAGTTAAATTTCCACTCGTTATAGGTTCACCATCACAAGATTTCAAGTCCCGACTTTCCTTCAAAATTCAAATAAAACTCTAGTGTATAGGTAATTTTGAAAGATTTATGAAAGATGAAATAATGAAAAAGTTGGAGAGATGGAAAAAGAAATACCATCCAAGCTCGGACATGGCATAAGGAAGGCTAAGAACGCCGGCACCGACCATGGCAGTGACATTATGAAAAGCAGAATACCACCATTTGGCATTTCTTGAAGAAGTAATGGGAAGCCAATCATCAATGGCTTTTTGATTTGCAGCTGCACCACCGTTCTCTGCCATATCTTGCTTAGTCATAAGAATCTTCTTGATTTTAATTTACACAAAAAACGACAACCAAACCGAGAAGAAAAGCAATTTAGTTTAGGATTTGATGTGACTTTACACAGGTAGTTCTAACACACAACAAAACGATGATGAGCTTTTATTTTTCCTCACTTGAAAATGCCCATATTTAAAGGATCTTGACACACAATCTATAATTAGAGAGTTGTTAATTGTATGGTCAACATCCTATTTATGAGGGGTATATGGTATGTCGTAACTTTGTTACCTTGTTTTTCATGTTACCATTTTTTATTTTTAATCTAGGAGTATCCGATTTCTGAGGTGGTCTTTGTCAGCACACCTATGGCTCACCACATTTTTACCTTCTTTGCCCTCTTTACCGCTCAATGTTTGGTCCCTATTCAGCCCCCCTGTCCTTCATTTTTGTTTGATTTACCAAAAACACTCAATTACTCCCTTCCATGGTTGTGGGAGAGTCGAAGAGTTTTTTTTTCCCCTTCCATACGAATCTTAGACCTTCAAATTGACAGTACAAATTTATATTCGTTGAGTTATACTTATGTCATGATAGTATAAACGTGTTTGGATTTCCAACTTGTATTAAAAGGAGCGAACTATTATAGTCTACTCCATATTTTGACATCCCATTATAATAATCAGAGCAATTATTATAGGAATAGTTGCAAATATAGCAATCACACCTAAACTAATGGTAGATGTAGCATAATGTAGTTTTTTTTTGTTGCAAATATAGCAAAATTTAGATCCAACTTATAGGTTTATTAATGGTAGGTTATATTGCTAGTAGAAGTCTATCAACGATAGTATTTATCACGGAGAGATTTTGCTCTATTTGCAAGTCTTTAAAACGGTTGCTATACAGTTAATTTTTTAACTCTAAAAATGCTACTCATTGTAATTACCTATTATTATAACTCATATTTAACTACAATAAAACTATTTGAAAATCCTTGATGTCTACATTATTTAATATTTTGTAACTATCTACTCGCATCATTTGTAACTTAAACTAAAATAGTATGCACCAAAATATAGACTATAATAATCAATAAAGCGTTCCAAAAAGCGCCTAAGAGTTTTGTTGTGATGGTTATTGGATCAAATTATATTCCAACTATAAGTTACTTCTTTTTTAAGCTATGTTCAATGTCATAAAACATTACACAAACCTTGGTTCAAAAGAAGGGGAAAACATTACATAGACCAAAAAAGCTTTGACATGGTATGTTTCAGAATTATGGGTTAGTTTGAAAAAATATTCTAGTCACATGATAGGTTTAGAAGCCTAACTCTTTTATTGATGGAATTAATCCTCTTTTGTGGCATTCAAACAAGATTAGAAGTTAATTTACTTTATCTATCATCTACTAATGAATGCTTCAAGTGGTAACGATCACAATTCTTTGTATTTGAATTTAGGAAAAAAAATATATTTTTGGTCTCTAAGTTTTGGGTCTAGTTTCCATCTAATAATATCAAGGTTTCAAAATGTTTCACATTTGGTCTTTAAGTTTTGAGATTGGTTTCAATTTAGTCTTTGAATTTCAAAATGTTATAATTTTACTCTTGACATTTGAATTTTGCTTCAATTTGGTCTCTATATTGCAAGATTTACACTTTTGACCTCGATTATTTGCTAAATACTTATTCTCTATCTTTAATGTTAATTTATGTTAATAAATTAAAAACCATTTAAGGAATTATAATTAATTAAGGTTCACTATTTTTATCACTTTTAAAACTAAATTTACAATTTTGCTTCATAATTAATTTTAATTAATTAATAGAAATTTTCAATGATTGAAAGTGAGTATTGATGAAAAATTAAGGTAAAAAATGTAAAATCTTGAAACCTAGGAATCAAATTGAAACAAAATTCAAATCTCAAGATTAAAATTATAACATTTTAAAATTTAGAAACTAAATTGAAAAAAAAAACTCATAACTTAAAAACCAAATGTATAATACTTTAAAACTCTAGAACCAAATACTCAAAACTTAGAGATAAAAAAGATATTTTTCCTCGAATTTAAATAGATAACGATGAAATTAAAATACCTGATCATTGCGATAATATGTGTGAGATGTCACATCATGGTGTAGAATAAAGATGAAGATTTACATTAATTTTGATGACCATTATGACCTTGTAGAGGGGAGATTATACTATTGACCTTTAAAGTAGAAAGTGACTTATCCATTGACTTACGTTTGGATGGATTATCACTATGTCGGTGGTTTGTGCATTTTACAAATGAAAATTATTCAAATATTAAAAATATTTTTGTGGTTCATTTTTCTATCATATGAAACATCAAGTACAATTTTCTTCAGACAAGTCATTCCAGACTTATTGGCAATTAATGTCTCTATTATTTTTTTTCCAAATTGGATCCCCAAATGATAAATATTGAACCTTTAAATTTATATAATTGTTACAATTTCTACACTTAAGTAAGTTTAAAGGTCTAATTTTAATACTTTATAAGTTTGAGGGCTCGATTTTCACCTTTGCAATTTCCCCTAAAAAATTTCTCAGAAGGAAGGGACTTGCTCAATGGGAATTTCAAATGAAGCTGCACTGCTGAGATGATATGTAACTTCAAAATTCACCTTGTTGCACACTGTTTCTTTGACATATCACATCTCATGGGTGTCCACAGTGTTAATATTTGGCATCTGAAAGGTGAGGAATTCTACCATTTTTACTCCTGAAAATGTCAGTTACTACAAAGCACAGACTAGTCCAACTTTACAAGTGAAAAGACCTGAAAACTTGCAACCTCCTTATCAAACAATTGGTATCCTTATTCCATACTTCATTTGTCAATCAATTTTGTAACTCAGATTCAATCCTCTCAAAACCAACACTTATTGTGCTTCCAGATCTGAATAAAGTGCGAAGAGAGGCATCTCAAGCAACCAAATTGAAATTAAGACAACAGTCAACCACATCACGTACAATCAACTTAGCACGACGATCGTGTACGCAAATCCAGAACTGTAGACATGCTTTTTCACACCACAAAGGTTTGTTATTCAGAAGCTCACAAGTTCTTCATGATATCTTTAATCCTATCAGCAACTTCATTCATATTCTTCTGCTTAACTTCATCCAAAAGAAGTTGACATGTGAGGTATCTTGGCTTTATATCTTGATCAATCATCTTCTCAAATAACTGGTAAGCCCACTCACACCTATTTGCTCTACAAAGGCCATGAATTAAAAGGGAATAGGTTGATATATCAAGACTTAGATGATGTTTATATATCATCTCTTCCAATAACTTGCTCAGAACATAATCTATCTTTCCAGTTCTAAAGCAGGACTTAAGCAACGGGTGATATGTGCGGACATCAGGTTTACAAAGCCCCGATTTCTCCATCTCCTCAAGCAGTTTCATAGCCTTTTGTTCTTGCGCATGATGACAGTATATCGAAATAATAGAATTGTAGGTTGATGTATTTGGTAAAACACTCTTGCTTGGCATTTCTACTTCGAATACATGAATAACTTCCCGTACTTTACCTGCTCTCCCTAATGTATGGATCAAACAGTTATAAAAAAGTGTATCAAGTTCGCATCCAGCAGATTTCATTCTCTCAGCAATCTGCAAGGCTTCCTCGAATTCTTCCGACTTTGTTAGTGAGTCCATGATAGTGGTGTAAGTGATGACATTTGCTGGGCATCCTTGAGCATCCATTTCATCAAGCAACTCATAAACCTTACTAAAGTTGTAATGACGACAATAAAATCGAATAATCGTTGAATAACTAATAACACAAGGACGAAAACCATGGCCTTTCATCTCTTCTAACGTCCAATGTGCCTCTTCAACCCTATCAACTTTACACCAACCATGAATGAACATGTTAAACGTGTTTGCATTCGGGGGAATATGCGATTTAAGTTCCAAATATATCTGTCGAGCTCGCTCAACCTTCTCCTCTTTGCACAGAGTATCAAGCAACACATTCATAGATTCAGTGTTCTTCTCCAACCCAAAAGTTCCCAAATCATCAAATATCCTAACCGCATCTTCCCATTCACCAGCACCAGCAAACCTTCGCATAGCCTTAGCTACAGTATCAAGAGTCACAAGGCGAGCTTCCTTCAATTCTTCTAGCATGCGTTTCATCTTAACCATTTGCTTTGATTTCCCCAATGTATCTATTATAATGTCACATAAGTCTGGGGTGTGCTTAAATCCAGAGAGTGATTTTGCCCATCTAAAAACACCCAAAGCAGACTTCCAATCATCTTTGAATTGTTGGAGCAACTTGTAAACAAGTTCATGGGAGAACGGTATGCTGTTACACACTGGATCGTGCAAAAGACACTGCAAAACCTCATCCTCGGTGCTACCCACCTGAACTCTAGCAATGATCGAGTTAATATCAGAAGGCTTTGTCTGAAATTCAGATGGAATTCTTTGCTGCAAATCTCTAGCTCCTACAAAGATAGCAGGTTCCAGCGGAGACGAAGAAATTGCAGAGGAGAGGGCATGTGAGGAGCTTTGAGAGGATACATGAAAATAGGCAAATGATTTACAACGATCAAGAACACCGCAAATGCTCTTAAGACTCTTCTGAATATGCAAGGACATGACGCACACTAACTGAAGAAAAGCGAAAATAGAATTTTTTGGGCTTCTTATTCTTTCGCAACTAATACAACACAGAAAACTTGACAATGGAAATGTTTATCTTCTTCTTGACTGATTGAATAGAGAAAAGCCCTAGGGTCTGAAATCAGCAATAGCCACAATTGATACAACAAAATCGGCGAACTTTCAATGAATGTAATGCAGGTATCTATCTTCCTTCCCCTTCTTCTGCAATTATTCGTCAAATCGAAACGATGAAAGAGCGAATTACGAATCCACAGAGAAAGAAAACAAGTGTACCAGTGAGGAGAAGTGCGAGCTTTTCGCCAATCAGAATGAATTTCAAAATACCTAATTCAGAATCTAGGGTTTTTCCAATCGAGAGAAACAACTTCGAGTCTTCGAAGCGAGTTGTCGGCGACGGCAAGGGAGGAGAGTTCAAAGTAGGTTTTCAGAGAATTTTGTGCACCGACTCCGATCATGATGAAAAACCACCGGAATAATGATATGAAGATCGAAGCGTCTATTATTTCTTATTTTCAATCGACATGTCGTTTGACACACGAAGTACGAATCTAGCCCAACGACAAACATCCTTTCACTTTTTTATTTTCCTATTTTATTTGAACTTTTTTTTCTTAAAAAAAATACCACAAGAAAGAAACATGAGAAAAATTTAAAGAAAAAATAAGTTAATAGAAGAGTAGATTCCACCCATAAGGGGTGATCTTCAAGCTAGATTGACGAATATCCAAATCTTCAAGTATAGAAAGCTAAGTCATAAGCTACATGATTACTCTTACAAGTTATCAAAAGGATATCTTAAATAGAACTACGAAGATCAACGAAAGTCTGAACATCATTTCTACATTAATTTCTCCAACCAAGAGGTTCAAATGATTAGGAAATCTACCAAAGAGGAAAAATATTAGCTTCAAAAGCTCTGAAAATTCTTCCAAACATGGTAATGGCCTTTTTGTAGGAAAATGACCTTCCATAGCAAACATAGCATCGCCAGTATTTAAACATTTACGACCATAGTTAAATGGTTGATATTATACCTTTGACTTAAAAAGATATCATTCAAGAAATATTAAAACTCGGTACTTCACTCACTTTGAACTAACATTAAATTTAGCTTAACCATTATGGGTTGACCTAGAGGTAAATAAGGGACATGACCTTGATAAATAGCTAAGAGGTCATGGGATCCATAGTAGCCACCTGCCTAGAATTTAATATCCTAAGGGTTTCCTTGATACCCAAATGTTATAGGGTCAAACGAGTTGTCTGGTAAAATGAGTCAGGATGCGCGTAAACTAGCTCGTCATGTATATCAAAGGAAAAAAAAACATTGAATTCAACTCTCTCTCTCTCGACTTAATATGCAACCTTGTTAAAATTTATTCGATAAATTAAAGGTAATTGTTTTAAATGACAAAAGTGCTAGAATTTAAATATAGCAAAATGTTACTGTCTATCATTGATAGATATTGATAGACCGTGACATTTTGCTATATCTATACCATCTAAAAGGGGTTATAAGTATTGGGGTTTGTGCCCTAAAGTCTCGTGTCCTGTAGTTTGTAAACAACTTTGTACGAATACTTGTGATGTATAATATAAATGATATTTACTTCACTACTTGACTTTGCACATTTAGATGTTTTTACCACAAACCAATAAACTTAATATCTCTGGTTGTTTTTATGTAACTTAAGCATGTATGTAGTGACATACAAGTGAATCATGTCTTAAGTGACAACCAAAATAGTTTGTAGTATATGGATATAGGAGGGAAACCTTATCCTGGTAATGCTACGGATGCATGCCGCTTTGTGGAATGGTCACAAGTGTTGTGACTTGTCACAGATGGTCTGATCCTGATCATTCGTGTAATGGACACGCGAACAAGGGCATCCTATACAAAGAGTTTGTATAAGACTTGACCTCGAAGTGTTAATGTCTTGTCATATAACACCGTTCATGACTGAGACTTCACTTCACTAGGATGACCATAGGTAACATGATCTCAATCCTAAGTGAGTTGGGAACTACTGCCATTGAGGGTGGTCCTTTGATTTGCATGGGTACGAGTGGCCAGAACGCTGACTCAAACCTACCATTTTGGGGATTCGTTTGATTTGGGAGCTGGGAACTTAGCTTCACAAGATGGAGTTCACTCCTTCCCCATGAAGGAAATCGGATATGAGATTTTCATGAGCAGCGGAAGAAATATAATTCCAAATCACAATCATGAATGAACATATATTTACAGTCGACTTCAAACAAGCGGTTATACAATTCATACAGAGAGAGTACCACATGAAAAACTACAATGCACATAAAGCAAACTCTAGCACATATGAAGATGCGTCTCCATGCTCCGTTGCGCGATCGCTCGAACAATCAGTAACCTCGAATGCTCGATCTACATGACCGTAATGCAGCACGAACACTTCGCACTCGTCCTCAACGATCACCTCGGTCATGAACTCCAACACCACGAACGGTCTCCAGTAAACCTCGACGATGTCGAGTTAAGTCTGACACCACCAACAAGGCTACCTTGGTATTCTCGATGTAAGAATCCAGAGATGGGCTCTGTTCGGTCTTGGTATGAGGTAGACGAAGGAGGAAACACCGATCACGTACACGACTGGCAAGTGGAGATGGCGAAGACCTATCGTATAGGTCGATGCCCAATCGTTTAGATAAAGCTAAGCGATCGTTTAGCTCAGTCTATCACCTACGGACTCTACATGATGGTTTACTTAGGGCAAACGATCGTCTAGCAAAACTATGCGATCATTTAGTAAATACTGTTTGATTCGTTTAGCTTGCCACTACACGATCGTTTAGTAAATCTGTATTTACTTGACGACCCCGTGAGTTTCTTTTGCGTGGAGAGAAAACTCAAAACTTTTTCAATCTTTTGTAAAAACTTCTATTTAAAATATGAAAACCATTTTCCTTTTAAACTCACGATTACCATGATTCCAATAACCACCCACTCACTTGGTTATTAAAGAAAAAGAATTAATTATCCAATAATTAATATTATTATTAAATATAATGATAACCAACTTATCGTACTGTATTTATAACCTATAGTTTTAATATTTCATCTCATGAAACATATAAACCGTAGTTTCTTTTCTATTCCATGGTAATTAACGTAAATCTCATTTTACATCAATCCTCCACTAGATGTATCTTATACATCAAACCGATTATATCATATATAATCAAAATACCTCTTGTTAATTTGAACATTTCAAATCAACACCAAGAACTGATCCTCAACTGAATCCATTGAGCTACCAAGGGGACCTTATGGACCTGTAGCTCGAAGCTCCAACGGTACGTGAATAACTGACTAAACTCTTTAGTCAAGGATCCACCATCCGTTAACTGTCAGGTACTCCACTAAAGATCAACAACTGAACTCTCCTTACCACAGATATATTATGTGTCCATCTTAACCAATCAGCAGTGCGACAACCCTTCACAGATCGCTCGTAAGTACAGCTAGACCAATAATCGTTATGTCCCTGTAGTTACATCTGTCTCCTTAAGTACCCCTGATCCCTCTAATGAATATAAGTCATAGTCCTACTATGACCGAGCCTTCTCTTCCAAAGAGAAGTTGTGGCCACTATGTTCAAGCCCTAGAATCAGCCCTTAAGGGAGCAATCTCTCTACTTATCCCTACTTCGGGAAAGGAGTGAATTCCATCTTATGGATTGAGTTCTCAGCTCCCAGATCAGACAAGTCCCCGAAAAGGTAGGCATGTTGAGTTGGCAATCTAGCCACTCTCACCCATACTAATCAAAGGATCGCCCTCAAAGGCAGGAGTTCTGATGACTGGCAAAAATGTACGTCATTATAGGCCTTTTATTTAGAATTATGAGGGTTGTTAAGTAAAATATACGTGATTGTACTAAGAATTCATGAGAAAACGAGCTTGCGTCGATCGACATTAAGAATCTCGGCTAACCTACTATTATGCGTTACTTTGTGTCCAATTGTCTATTTTTGTAGCTAACGTAGGAATCAATCGAATGCGGTGAATCTCTCCATCACAGAGGCGTCGCTTATGCAATCACATACGTTCGACGCATGGATGTTACGACCATTAATCGCATGCGTCCATCGCATAGAGGTTGCAGCTACAAAGTATAACCATAATATAGGGATGACCACAAGGGTGGTGGAATGCGATGATACTCTGGAACCTAAGCATGAACGCATACCTCGAGAGTATAAAAAAGGCGATGTTGACATTTCACCTACCGCACCATTAGCAGCAGAGATTCAGAGTAGGTCCATCACGCTGTTAGCTGCAAAATTTCAGAGAAGAACCATTAATGCTGTCGGCGATCAAACTCTATAAATAGAAGCCTTGAAGCACAACTTCAGATCATCCAAGGTTTTCTACCTTAAGGTTGATCCTTGTGATCCAGATGAAAGCATGGGGAGATATTCTTGAGAGTTCTTCATTCCTCTTACCATTCCGAGTGATGACCGGAGCCTTACCGGAGATAGATCTTGAGAGAGACTACTCCACGACCCATCCATGGCCCACCGGCAGCCTTGACACACATCTGATGTACGCAAGACATTGCCCATCTGGCCCTCCATATCTCTTATACCTCTATATTGTATTACATTGTGGCTTAAGAGATTAATACATTTTTTGATTAATGCATTTCTCTACTTCCTTCGATTGCATCTTCATTTTCTTATCATCCTTTACTTTCATTGCAAAGACTAAGTAAGATTTCTAGAGTATCGCATACTTAACCATGCGACATAGACATATGACGCATGTAGCAAACCACCGATAGGTGTGCGTCGCGTGAGTGTTGTGAGAAAATCCTATTTGCTTAATGTGATGTTGTAGCAATGCTTGTCTATGAGCTGATCAACGGTAGCTAACTGCCCGTGAGGGTAAGTGGTGGAATGCATTAAGCAAAATAAGCAGTGTTCCTAGAGATAGGAATAATCTTATGTCAGTCATGTTTATGAATTACCTTGTCTTATGAGCGCATCATTCATCATTTAGGCGTACTTGAGAGAGTAGTCTAAAAACCAAATCTAGGCTTGAGAGAGTCAGATTAGATCGCATAGGCAAGAATAGAGGCTTAGAGATAAACTCTATTTGCTATTACACAGCGTATGCACCCTATAGATAGGATATGAAAGTATGTGATCACATTGCATGCATCTAGAAGTAGGACATGATGGTATGCAGTCATCTTGTTTATGTGTGAGAGCACGTGAGCAAGAATAGAGACTTAGACATAAGGCCTCTCGACACTATCGTATATATATCGCATGCGTCTTTGTCAAGTATGTGTAGCATAATCGCATAGGTTGCGTTGGTTGGGGTTACCCTTGCGATCAAGCTTATTAATGCGGTGAAGTTATCCCCGCCATTTTATCTATTTTCCCATGCATCTTACTACGAGTTAACAGTTGCCGTGTCTCTATCTCTCACAGTCATACTTCCACTGCGTAATTTGTTAGTTAGGAGTAGGAGTAGCTGTAAACGCTGGAACGTGTTTTTTTTACTTACAGCATGCGAAAAAATATTAATGTGGATGAATGAACAACAAGCTCATGTCGCCATAATCTTGATGACGTAAAGATGGAAATGGAATGTGGATGCTGTGTTATGCATTACTACTTCTAAATATATGCGTTGTCAACTATATGCTTGTAGTATGCTATGGAGTAATACGTTGTCACAAGTTTCCTTGCACTGAAACCAAGTATAATTCCAACGCAAGTTTCTCAGAGTAATCCGAGGTCGAACATAGGGTTTGTTTTCGTGTGTTACTTTCGTGATATATGCGATCGGTTTTAAAATTAATAAAAGATTTGGTTTGTATATGAATTTAAATTGCGTTGATAAAATAAAAGTACGATAAAAGTAAAGTCCTAATCTATTATGATACAAGATACAAGATTCATGATACATGATACTGAGTTAGAGACTGACTGTGAAGTTATACAAAGGATCGTGGTATGCGATGGCAAGTCTTTATGTATGAATCAGAAATAGAAAGAATAATTAGTAAAAACATCGCAAGTTTGTTAACTGTGTTAAAGCTGTAACTAAGGTTCCGCTTTCCCTTGTCGTACATCTCTCGGTGATTGGCCGCGTTCCCATATCTCTATGATGAAACAGGGATGAACGTGATGAACGTAAGGTTGCTTCCATCTCTGGAAGTACTTCTCGCTTTAGTTAACGCATTCTTCCAACCCTCTCTCGATAGGCGGAATGACATCTTCACTTCTGCTCTCACAGGTGAAGATGCCATCTAGCATGCTTTAGCTAAACAAAGTTATTTCCTTAACACAAATTAATTTACTTGCTTAATTCTTATTAATTACACAGGGAATGAAGAAAACATCATGGAGAAAGTGAATAATGGATGAACGGAAATAGATAGAGAGATGATGATGGAAATGATCATAACAATTAATACTAAGATTAAGCATCTGATACATGGTGTGAATGATAGAGTAAAGAAGATGAGTACAAGTGATGAAAACGAGATAGAAACAAATACAGAGGAGTATCAACGTTTTGACACAGATCTGGATGGAGGTTTTGCTTGCCGGCGTGTGGAATAGATGAAGAGAAGAGCTTCCCTCTCAGGCTTGCTCGTCTGGTAGAAGTGACCTTCGTATCGAGCTTCGACGACAGGGATTGAAAGGATTCTTTGCTCGGAGACTCATCTCTCGGCCTTGTCTCTTGATTATCCCGGATCTACTTTGATTAGTCGCTCAACTAGTCTCTCTCTCAGATCAGTATATACACGTCTCCTTGTATCGAGTATATACAAGTATCAATTCTCTCGTATCCAGTATCCCTTTCAATGGAATTGCAGAAGCTATTTATAGGCGAAGCTTTGACTCTTTGCAGTGTGGTCCCTACTTTATTGTTAAGGCAATTCCTGAAATGGTGGAGTGAATATTCCTTCTGTTACGTAATCAATCCCGTCAGAAATGCACAATTGAAAGCTGTACACGCGTCCGAATCCTCCGCAATTGCGTTGCTCTTTACATCTTCGATTGTTTGCCTGTATGCGGTGTTGTTTTTTATTATCGCATGTGGTTAGAATTGCGTCGATCTCAAAGCTCTTGATCAATTATCGCATGCACCATCATTGCGTTGATCGTCTCTTCATTATTGATTGACGGGTGCAATGCGACGTAGATGCGTTGTTCAGTTTATCTTTAAGCCATGAATGCATGCGGTGACTTGATTTCCTGCAAAATAGACTTGAAACATTCTTTTCTATCATCGCAATGGTGTCAGTGGGTGTATTGACGATAATTTATAATTCTCGCATTTCTTAGCCAATTTCCATACTATCGATGCAACTTCTCTTTCTTTTAGCCGCAATATCTAAATAAAACAGTATAAATAATTTGTATTTCTACAAGTTATCACACCCCCAAATTTAGATATATGCTTGTCCTCAAGCATATATTCTACTAAGGCAATATTGTTTAATTCTTATCCTAAAATTTTGCATCGATTGGTTGCTCCGAATGCTCCACCTAGGCAACATTACTTAATAGCGCAATTTTCTTCTATCCTCGATAATTCATAACAAAGCCTTACTTTATTCTTCTATACAACAAATTTCTACTAAAAAATGCTTTTCTAGTTTTAAAAAGAATATTTATCTCTTCTTGCAAAAACAACTTGATGTGTCTGGATGCGGTGGTTAGATTTGCGTCATTTATTAGAGACTGTTGATCATGGTTACACTCTTCGTTTTGACTTGTTCCTATGGGTGTCATGCGAACATCCAACTACGGTTGTGTGCCAATCTCAACTTTAACTCTTGAATTTCAGCTAAGTATAACTTTTGCTGATCAGAGGAGTTGTCTCTTATATTCTTCTATTTTTCTTCTTCTCATTTTTTTTCTCTTTTCATATTGCGTCGTTTTTGGAAACCCACCTTCGTTTTAGCTTGCTCCCACGGGTGTCATGTGAACATCCAACTACGAGCAGGTTCCTTTCACGACTAACTCTTATCAGGTTGGGATTGTTTTGGGATTTCCCTTGCACTGACATTGGAGTCTTGTATGAATTTTTTTTTTATTTTTTTTAATTTTTTTTAATGATAATGAACACATTTTTCTTAATGACCGTATCTACTTGATCACATCTGCTCAGACCTTCCCCACCCCCAAATTTAGAAATGCGCAAGGTCCTCATTACATTGTTTGGACAGAATAGACAAACACTAGACAAAATTTTGAAAAGAAGGTTTGAGCAGAATTTGGAAGGATAAAAGGTAAAATAGTGCTATAGCCACGAATTAACTAAGTATTAGCCAGAAAATACAAAGTGTGGGAAATGTTACTAAGTGTATGCATATTATACATCATGGCAGCGCAATGAATAACGCAAAATAAAAGATAAAAAATATCGCAAATAATGACAAAGGATGATAAAGAAGAGGCTAAGGCATAGGGAAAGAATTGATACTCAGTTGTATTAAAAATTAACTAAGTATACAAAGAAATAAAAATAACGCAATACAATTTTTTTTCTTTTTCTTTTTGTATGTACAAAGAATCAAAGAATTAGCTTCTCTACAAAGAAAAATAATGAATGAAGTTTTCTTTTGTATTTGATTCAGACGAGTGCACGATTAAAAATTAACACCACATTTCCATTAACACAAATGCATATTTGTAGAGGACGGGCAACAACACATGTATCATCGCAACACACCACTTAACTCAACGCATTTCTGGAGGATGGGCACACGGTACTTCTACCAGCGCAACACTACCTCAACTAGTGCATTTTCGCTAAGGACGGGCTAACAATACATATGAGTGCAACACACCCCTCAACGCAATGCATTTGGGTGGAATGGACACAAAGTGTATCTTGTTATCACAAAATGCACCCATCATCGCATTGCATACCAAATTTTATTTATTTATTTTAATTCATCACTAACGCAAGTCGAAAAGACTTTACGATGTTCATTGTTTTATTCAGTCATTCACAAAAATTTTAAGAACAACGCTACTAATGCATACAAATTAATGAAATTAAACATGACATGGAAATACATAAAGCATAAAGGCTAATTCTACTAAGCAGTAAATAATGCAATTTAGAAAGCAGTAAATGAAAGCTGTAAAGAAAGCAATTAAACATAGATATAGGGATGCTGATTGAAAGAAGTTTTTCATAGTTACCACAATAGCATCCCCCGTAAGCGATTAGTCCTTCTTGCCTAAGTCGATGGTCTCCATGCATCGATCCACATCACCCCCAAGGTAGGGCTTAATTCGTTGACCATTGACTTTAAATGCGTTGCTCCCGTCTTCAGTTGTTAGTTCCACTGTGCCATGGGGAAAGATGGTCTTGATGTGAAATGGTCCAGACCAATGGGACTTCAACTTCCCTGGAAGCAATCGCAAACGCCCGTTAAACAGTAATACCTGTTGACCTTCGACAAAATTTTGATTGTTTATGCGGTCATCATACCATTTTTTGGTTTTCTCCTTATAAAGCTTGGCATTTTCGTAGGCGTTCATTCGCCACTCGATCAGCTGGTTCAATTGCAACTTCCAAACTTTTCTCGCACTTGCTAGATCAAAGTTCAGCTTCTTGCATGCCCATATTGCCTTGTGTTCCAACTGGAGAGGCAGATGACAATCTTTTCCGAAGACCAGAGCATATGGGGACATGTTGATTGGAGTTTTAAAGGCAGTCCTATATACCACAGTGCTTCGTCGAGCTTCGGTGACCAATCATTCCTGGAGGTACTGACTACCTTCTCCAAGATAGTTTTGATCTCTCTGTTAGAAATCTCTGCCTGCCCATTAGTTTGTGGGTGATAAGCAGTTGTAACTCTATGGCTGAAGTTAAATTTAGTCAATAGGTTGGTGATTATGCGGTTGATGAAATGTGAGCCTTCATCGCTGATTAAAGCCCGAGGCGTTCCATATTGGGCAAAGATATTCTTTTTGAGAAACTTCGCCACCGTGGCTGCATCATTCTTAGCATATGCGATGGCCTCAACCCACTTCGATACGTAATCAACTGCGACCAGGATGTACTGATGACCTTCTGACGACGGAAATGGGCCCATAAAGTCAATTCCCTATACATCAAATAATTCAATCTCCAAGATTGACGTCAAAGGCATTTCATTTCTTCTAGACATGTTCCCCGTTCTCTGGCATCTATCGCACTACACAGCATGGGCATGGGCGTCCTTGAATAGTGTTGGCCAGAAATAGCCACTCCGTAGGACTTTTGCGGCAGTCTGTTGCCCCCCAAAATGTCCTCCATAAGGGGACTCGTGAAAAAGATCCAAAATGTGCTTGACTTCATGCTCAGGAACTCATCGACGTAAAATATGATTAGGTCCAAGTCGATACAAGAAGGGGTCATCCCAGAAATAAAACTTGACGTCATATCTCAGCTTTTTCTTCTATTGGTACGTGTAGTCTTCTGGTATTTGTCTGCAAACGATGAAGTTTACAATGTCCGCATACCAGAGAACATTAATGCATACCGACATCAGCAACTCATCAGGGAACCTTTCTTCAATATCTTTTTCTTTCTCCTGAACCTCGCAATTTTCTAACCTTGCCAGATGATCAGCGACTTGGTTTTCGGTGCCTTTCTGATCCTTAATTTCTAGGTCAAATTCTTGCAGGAGTAACACCCACCGTATCAGTCTCGGTTTCACATCCTTCTTTGTCATAAGATATTTGATCGCCGAATGATCAGTATACACCACAACGTTTGTTCCAATTAAGTACTATCGAAATTTCTCCAACGCGAACACTACTGCGAGCATTTCTTTTTCCGTGGTTATATAATTCTCTTGTGCATCATTCAACGTTTTGCTAGCATAATAGATAGGATACAATACCTTGTCCTTGCATTGACTCAAGACTGTGCCCACTGCATATCCACTAGCGTCACACATCAACGCAAATGGTTTCGTCCAATCCGGCGTAATTAGAATGGGTGCGGTGATGAGCACATTCTTCAGTGTGTGGAATACTTCAATGCACGCATCATCAAAATCATATTCACGGTCAGCCTCAAGGAGCGCAGTTAAGGGTCTTACGATCTTAGAAAAGTTGCGGATAAATCCTCAAAAAACCCCGCATGTCCCAAAAAACTCTTAAGCGTTTTCACATTTACTGGTGGTGGTAGCTTGGAAATTGCATCGATTTTTGCTTGATTAACTTCCAATCCTGCCTTCGATATTTTGTGACCTAGTACAATTCCTTCTTCAACCATAAAATGGCATTTCTCCCAGTTTAGAACAAGATTAGTTTCCACACATCTCTTCAAGACTTTCTCAAGATTAGACAAACAAGAGTCATAAGTATTGCTGAAAACTGAAAAATCATCCATAAATACCTCAACTGACTCCTCCAAGAAACCTGAGAATATTGCCATCATACATTGTTGGAAAGTACCTAGTGCATTACAGAGTCCAAACGGCATGCGATGGAATGCAAACGTGCCAAATGGGCACGTGAAGGTCGTCTTATCTTGATCTTCCAACGTAATCGCAATTTGGTTGTACCCTAAGTAGCCTTCAAGAAAACAAAAGAATTCATTCCCAGCAAGTCGGTCTAACATCTGATCAATAAACGGGAGTGGAAAGTTGTCCTTTTTAGTGGCCAAATTCAATGTGCGGTAATCCATACAGATTCTCCACGCCTAGTTGTCCTCGTGGGAATTAATTCATTCTTGTCGTTGGTGATGATTGTCATTCCCTCTTTCTTTGGAACGCATTGCACTGGGCTCACCCAGTTGCTGTCTGATATAGGGTAAATGACGTCTGCATCCAACCACTTCACTATTTCTTTCTTCACAACCTCCCTCATGGCAGGGTTCAAACGACGTTTTCTTTCTATAGATCCCGTTTTTCCTTCTTGAAGACGAATCTTGTGCATACAATACGAATGACTGATCCCCCGAATATCCGCCAAGGTCCATCCCAAGGCTTTTGCGTTATTTTTCAGGATTTAGATAAGTGCATCCTTCTTCTCTTTACTCAGCGAGGCATATATAATAACCGGTAACGTGCTGTTGCCTCCTAAGTAAGCATATTTGAGGTGCACAGGAAACGACTTCAACTTTAACATGGGTGGTTCTTCTAAGGATGGCTTAGTGTGTTGCGTTGTTCATTCAGATATCTTGATCGTCTCAAAATCTGACTCAATTTGAATTGTGGCGTAATTCTCCTCCCATATTATGCCGATTCCAAAATCTTCTTCCTCCAACTCTTCTAAGGGCTCGTGTCAACGTTCTTCCTGAAATTCCTCAACATATTGACAATTTTCCATATCACTTGGGTATTTCAACGCATTGAGAACGTTGAACTTCACTTGCTGATCGTCAACCCTGATGGTAAGTTCTCTTTTCTGTACATCGATCGGTGCCCGCCCTGTTGCAAGAAATGGGCGACCTAAGATGATAAACACCTCTTTGTCAGCTTCATAATCTAATATGATAAAGTCAGCAGGGAAGATAAACTTATGTACTTGCACGACTACATCCTCTATTTTGCCCTCGGGATGCGTTATTGATATATCGACTAACTGTATGTAATTGTGGTTGGTCTTGCATTGTCGATATTTAACTTCTTGAAGATCGACAAGGGAATTAGGTTTATACTCGCCCCCAAATCACATAGCGCATTTCTGACATTCTTTCCCCCTATTGAGCAGGGCAATGTGAAACTCCCAGGATCTTTCATTTTGGTGGGGATGTTGTATTGAAACAGCGCACTGCACTCATATGTTAATGCAACTGTTTCATTTTCCCCGATCTTCCTTTTGTTAGCAAGTATATCCTTGAGCAATTTCATATAGCTCGGCATTTGCTCCAAAGCTTCTATTAAGGGAATATTAATGTGTAGTTGTCATTGAACATCCAGGAACCTCTGAAATTTCCTACTATCATTGTCACACCCCGCCCCAGATCACCCTCTTAGCCTAGAAAAGGGCGTGACTGCAGCAGTTATCAACCCTTTTGTTGACACTTACTGCCTAATAACTCTTGCGGAAATAACTCTGATACCAATGAACAAATTCAACAACCAACTGAATAAGTTAAGGAGGCAAACAACAACTGATTAAGTAGGTCCATTTTATTACAACAATGTAACATTTATACAACTCCAAGACTTAGCTACAAAGTTTACAACAATAATTGTAAACCCCGAAAGTGTAACTGTGGCTTTTGGCAGACCTTGACCTTTACAGCACTCTGGAACTCCTCACCTTTCGCTACCTGGGAATAAAAACATGGAATAACAGAATGAGCTTCACAAAGCTCAGTGAGTAGTGAGAAACTTCTAGAGTCTATTTCAACTCATAAATAACAAGCATATCATAAATACGAGGTTTTAATCCAACCTCAGCCTTGAACGAGTCTGATCTCAACCTCTATCTATGCGCACGGTAGATAGCTAAACTGATAACTAACTAGAATGAATATGCTGTCTACCTACAGATGGTAGATAGATAACTGTTACTAAATACAACGCTTACTCTTTGCATTTCCTTTGTCTCCTATGTGCACATAGCTCCCCGCTCATGGGTCAGAAACTAAGCCCGCCAGCCCTTTGACCATCCCATACGAGGATCCTCCCATAGGCTCAGGAACTAGACCTTTTAGTCCTTTGACCATCCCATGAGGTTTTGCTTACGGGCTCAGGAACTAGGTCTATTGACCCCCTGGCCATCCCGATCACAGAATCTCATTCTCATACGAGATACTCATTCATAACATAAGCATATAAAATTTACTCTAAAAGATATGCTTTAAGACTTAAAGGAAAGTACCACTCACCTCGGTCATTTAGGAACCTTTCTCTCTAGAAGTTCCTTGATTTTCCCGGGCTCCTCTTTTGAACCCTAAATTCCAGATTCAACTTAAAGCTCAGACTACTCATAGTTCTATGCTTTATCTCAAGTTACTTCCTTCTACAAATATGCTCTAAAATGTCTCCGTAATCTTACCTCAAAATCTTAGCTCATAATTCTTCGTGGTTTGGCCGAAATCATCAAAACATCAAGACTGGCTCAACTTACCCGACAGCTCGATCCCTCTGTCTTGTCCTCGTTCTCCAGCCCGATTCCTTGGAGATTCTTCTCCAGCAGACCTACCCTAAAAAATAGACTCTCCCATATTTCAGATGGCTTTAAAATCACTCCAAACGCATGAGTATTCTGGAAGAACTCCTCGTCCTAATTTGATGCTACGTTTTGTCCTTTTTGTCCGACAACATCTCCCCTCTTAGAACCTCTTGATCAACGCATGGTCTTGCTACCAACGCATAGTCTCCTCCCAATACACTCTTCCTTATTTCCTTTGAAGAGAATTTGAGTTCTCATTTGAAGTACTTGGCCTTATTTATAGGCGTCCAAAAACTCTCCAAGGTCGACACCTCCTACTTGGCGGCATGTCCAAGTGTTTGTTCCTCACACTATCAACGCAACCTTGCATCAGCGCAACCCAAGGTGTCTTGCTTCCCTTCTAACAACGCATAGCCCTCAACTGTGCATGTATTCTGATGCATCCACTTCATTTGCTTAAGGCTTAAGACTTCCTCCCAACAAGCCATATGTCCGGATGATGTCCTTGAATGTGTCCATCCTCCATATGCGTTCATCCTTCATATGTGTTCATCCAATTGCCGCAACCTACCTATGTCTAATGTATAGCACATCACCAATGCATTGCACATAACCAACGCATAGCACATCACCAACGCATAGCACATCATCAACGCATAGCACATCACCAACGCATAGCACATCATTAATGCATAGCACATCACCAATGCATAGTGCATCACCAACACATAGTGCATCACCAACGCATAATATTGCACTGCCGCATCCATCGCATCCATTGCATCCATCGCTGCTCACCATCGCATAACACTGCTGCGTCCATCGCTTCATCGCTGCATGCCATCGCATAGCATTGCTGTGTCCATTGCGTCCATCGCTTTCTTCGCTGCATACCATCGCATACTTCCAACGCATAGCACGGTCGCATGGCATCAACGCATAGCACAATCGCCTGACATTAACGCATAGGATGGTCGCATGGGCACATGTCATCAACACATACCTTTGGCCTCAAACCATCAGCCGCATAGTCCAACACATCCATCGCGTCCGCCTCTATCGCCGCATGCAACCCACCAGCGCATGCCTCGCACCGTGTCATCGTATACCCTTGCTTCACTACATGCCCTTTGCACCGCCTACCCTCGCGCCACCGCAACCTTCCAACGCATCTCTTTCAGCTGCATGCCTTCAGTCGTATGGACATTTACCATCGTATCTAACGCATCCAACGCAGGCGTCATACCCCATATGTTGATCTAATCTCCAGCCGCATAGACGCATACCATCATGTCCAACGCATCCATTGCACCTGACTCCATCGCCGCATGCGTCTATCCATCGCATCCAACGCATCCATCGCATCCAATACATCTAACGCATCCAAAGCATCCAACGTCCAGCGCCCTTGGATGCGCAACTTGATGTTGCCGCATGCATTTTCTAACCTCTTCAAGACTTTGGCTGCTGCATGCACTACTAATCTTCCAAATAACCTCTCAAAGTCTAATGGCCAACGCATGGCACACACTAACGCATTGTCAAATACTTAGTCAAATTTCACCAATTAAAGCTTAACTCAAAACTACTCAAGGAAATTCTATTCAATACTTAGAAATTTCCTTCTCTTCAACATAAGATTTAACTTTCACTTAGTTAATTCCTTTTAACACCTACTCAAGTTGGAATAATGGAAATCCGGGTTTCACAATCATCTTTCTTCTTTAGCCTGGACGGGAAAGGTGGAGGATCCCGCCGTACTTCCTGTGCAACTGGCTGTTCATTGAGTTCCTGTGTTTGCTGTGTTTTAGTAACTGGAGGTTGCGTTGATTTTGAATTTACGTCTTGCTGAGATTCATCCCTTGTAGATGTACTTACTTCTGAACTGGTGATTCTATCATTAGTGGTTGATTGGTCATCCTTGGTGGTTAAGTCTACTGGTCTTGTTATTGAATCTGGTATAGGTGGCATAGGGGCTGTTGTCTTGCCACTTCTTAATATCACTGCTTGACATTGCTCTTTACCGCGTGGCCTCGATGCTCTGAACTACTGGGCAACATACCAGGTGTTTTATTCTTAAGTTCAACCGCAAGCTGTTCAACTACTCCTCTAGCTCTCTAAGGGAGGAAGCTTGCGATTGCCTTATTGCCTCGCTCTTCTCGATATAATGTTTTAACAACGTTTCCAGAGACGAGGTGCTATAAGAGGTGTCAGAAAAGAACGGTTGGTCATAGGGTTGTATACTTTGAAGATTACTTGAGTTGTGATCCTGATTAATGAAGACCAGAGGGTTGCCTCGATTCCCCTGATAACATTTCTGATGATCACTTTGGCTCCCCTGGTTGTGATTCCCGTCCGAACTGAAAGTTGGGTGATTCCGCCAACCAGGGTCGTAGGTGTTGCCGAACGGTTCATTGTAGACAGAGTATACAGATTGCTGATTCCACGGGCAGACTTCTGCTGAATTTCCTTCTCCACATTGAACGCAATTCATTACAGTCACGTGAGTCAACGCATTAACTTGTGCCGATCCTTGAGAGAGATGTCCTTGCCGAATAGCCATAGTCTGAAGAAGCGAGGTCATTGTGGTCATCTGGTCTACCAGGGTGTTCATTGTATCAGTTGGTACGACGACACCTTCTGCTCTCTCTTGCTCCAAACCTCTTTTCTCAAACCCGGTATCTAACCATTCATCTGAATTTCGCGAAATGCGATCTAAGATGCTCTTTTCTTCCGTATACGATTTGTCCATTAATCCTTCTAATGCGGAGGCATCAACAATTGCTTGCATTAATTGATCCAAGCCATTGTAAAAAGTCTCCATCAGAATGCAATCGGGAATCCCGATATGTGGACAGCTCTTCTCTAATTGTCTGAATCGCACCCAGGCGGTGCTCAAAGTTTCATAACCCTTCTGTTCGAAATTCAACACATCCCTCCGTCTCCTTGCGTTGACAGTTGAAAGGAAGAATATATTCATGAACCTTTCAACCAACTGTTCCCATGCGCTGATTTCATCTGGCTCCAGTGATTGAGCCTACTTCTTTGCCTCATCCCGCAGTGTATATGGGAAAAGATACAATCTAAGTTTTTTTGGAGTCACACCAGGTATGGAGAATGCGCTGCACATGTCTACAAAGCTCGTCAAATGAGTATACGGGTCTTCACCTTGAAAACCTCTGAATTGTCCCGCATTTTGGATCATTTGCAGCATAATCGACCTCATCTCAAAGCTTGCATTCTCCTCAACCGTGGGTCTTGAAATTTCGAGCGAGAAATTATAAAAATTCGGCGCCGCATAGTTCCTCATTGGGATGTTGCAGTCGGCAGCAAGAAATACAGGGTCTTGCGCTGGCCAATCTTCCCTTTGATTCCCTTCAGGTGCCTCGTTATTATTAGCCATGTTTCCTCTCCGCTTAATTCAGTCCTATGTGCTCTTGCACGAAAAAATACACCTGATCTCTGGGTTAGCTTAGAATTTCTGGATCACTCCAGTACTCATAAATCGTCAGACTGCTCTCCGCGATAAACAGACAGTACAAAGAGATCTGTCTTGGAAAATATCACAAACGTACTCAACACTAACCGTTACCAATCCCCGACAATGACGCCATAAACTTGTAAACGCTGGATGTGTTTTTTTTTTACTTACAGCATACGAACAAATATGAATGTGGATGAATGAACAACAAGCTCATGTTGCCATAATCTTGATGACGTAAAGATGGAAATGGAATATGGATGCTGTGTTTTGCATTACTACTTCTAAATATATGCATTGTAAACTATATGCTTGTAGTATGCTATGGAGTAATGCGTTGTCACAAGTTTTCTTGCACTGAAACTAAGTATAATTCCAACGCAAGTTTCTCAGAGTAATCTCGAGGTCGAACACAGGGATTGTTTTCGTTAATGTGTTACTTTCGTGATATATGCGACCGTTTTACAATTAATAAAAGATTTGGTTGTACATGAATTAAATTGCGATAAACATAAATTGTGTTGATAAAATTAAAGTGCGATAAAAGTAAAGTTCTAAACTATTATGATACAAGATACAAAATTCATGATACATGATACTGATTAGATACTGACTGTGAAGTTATACAAGGATCGTGGTATGCAATTGCAAGTCTTTATGTATGAATCAGAAATAGAAAGAATAATTAGTAAAAACATCGCAAGTTTGTTAACTGTGTTAAAGTTGTAACTAAGGTTCCGCTTTCCCTTGGCGTACATCTCTCGGTGATTGGCCGGTTCCCATATCTCTATGATGAAACAGGGATGAAGGTGATGAACGTAAGGTTGCTTCCATCTCTGGAAGTACTTCTCGCTTTAGTTAACACATTCTTCCAACCCTCTCTCGATAGGCGGAATGACATCTTCACTTCTGCTCTCACAGGTGAAGATGCCATCTAGCATGCTTTAGCTAAAAAAGTTATTTCCTAACAAAATTAATTTACTTGCTTAATTATTATTAATTACACAGGAATGAAGAAAACATCATGGAGAAAGTGAATAATGGATGAACGGAAATAGATAGAGAGATGATGATGGAAATGATCATAACAATTAATACTAAGATTAAGCATCTGATACATGGTGTGAATGATAGAGTAAAGAAGATGAAAACGAGATAGAAACAAAACAAGAGGATGTCAACGTTTTGACACAGATCTGGATGGAGGTTTTGCTTGCGGGCGTGTGGAATAGATGAAGAGAAGAGCTTCCCTCTCAGGCTTGCTCGTCTGGTAGAAGTGACCTTCGTATCGAGCTTCGACGGCAGGATTGAAAGGATTCTTTGCTCGGAGACTCATCCTCTGCCTTGTCTCTTGATTATCCCGGATCTACTTTGATTAGTCGCTCAACTAGTCTCTCTCTCAGATCAATATATCACATCTCCTTGTATTGAGTATATACAAGTATCAATTCTCTCGTATCCAGTATCCCTTTCAATGAATGCAGAAGCTATTTATAGGCGAAGCTTTGACTCTTTGCAGTGTGGTCCCTACTTTATTGTTAAGGCAATTCCTGAAATGGTGGAGTGAATATTCCTTCTGTTACGTAATCAATCCCGTCAGAAATGCCAACAATTGAAAGCTGTACACGCGTCCGAATCTCCACAATTGCGTTTGCTTTTACATCTTCGTATTGTTTGCCTGTATGCGTGTTGTTGGATTATCGCATGTGGTTAGAATTGCGTTGATCACAAAGCTCTTGATCGATTATCGCATGCCCCGTCATTGCGTTGATCATCTCTTCATTATTGATTGACGGCGCAATGCGACGTAGATGCTGCGTTGTTCAGTTTATCTTTGAGCCATGAACGCATGCGGTGACTTGATTTCCTGCAAAAATAGACTTGAAACATTCTTTTCTACCCCGCAATGGTATCAAGGTGTATTGACGACAATTTATAATTCTCACATTTCCTAGCCAATTTCCATATATCGACGCAACTTCTCTTTCTTTTAGCCGCAATATATAAAGAAAACAGTATAAATAACTTGTATTTCTACAGAGTTATCAGTAGTGCATAACCCTTAACTTCAATATTCTTTTATTCTTCACCACAATACTTTACTTCATAACATTATGCTACAATTCCCTGAGTTCACCCTCGGATCACCCGATGAAACCTTGTGATCTCGTTATACTTTGCGAGAGAGCAAGAAACTTGTGGCAGGAACGCATGGTCATCAAACACAATTGCATATTCCTTAGTCCAACGCATGAACCAGCGATGCATGGAGAGTGAACGATGAACGCATATTTATTTACCTCCATTTTTCAACCCACCAAGTCCCAAAACACTCAGGATTGAGGTCGTGTCACCTATGGTCGTTTAGGTGAGATGTAAGTCTCTAGTATCAACGGGGTTATATAGAGAGTCTAGTCATCTCTTGGTCCAGGTCTTATATAAAATCTTTGTATAGGACACCCTCGCTCGCACGTCTTCACATGAATGGTCAGGATCTACCATCTGTAGTAGTTTACAACACTTGCAAACGTCTACAAAGCGGGCCGTATCCGTACTGTCACTAGGATCAGGTATTCCATCTTAATCCTTATACTACAGACCTATTTAGGTTATCACTTAAGGCATGATCCACTTGTATATCACATATACATGTTTAAGTTCACATAAGATAACCAAGAAGCTTTGTTTATTGGATATGAGTAAATGTCAGAATTAAATAACACTTATTTTATTCATTGAATAATGTGTATCTTTACAAAACAATGAGACTCTGAGAGAATTAGGACACCAATCCCAACACCCCGAAGGGAGGTTAGCTATCCCTCCTCTGAATTGAGAAGTTCTCAACCAGTCATTAATAACAGAACAACTTTTGTTCCTATAACGACTAGCCATCATTGATTTGGCCAAGAGATCATTAACTTACTTAACATTCTCCCATAAGTGTGACCCGCCATTTTAATCCCTAGAGGTCTGTCCCAAAAGGCCAATCCGAAGGGAAAAATTCGATTGGGGTAAAACCTAAAGCGACCCTTTCCATTTTTGGAGTTCACCTTGATATTGACCAACTGCATAAAACTCAACCGAAGGGGGACAGTCTGAAGGCGACACGAGGTCGTACAAAATGATCTCACAGTGTGAACCAATGACAGAGACCATAGGACGTGTTGACACACACCCTTCACCCACTTATTATAAATACTCTCTCCGTCCACCTTGATATTGACTCACGCAAATACCATCCGAAGGGGGATGCATCCTGGGCACCATGAGGCCAAACATGAATCTCACGGCGTGAACATACAGGGAGAAACATGAGTGGAATCATAGACATATGTGATACGCCTCTTCCTCCCACTGAAGAGGAAATGTGGATGATATGCGTTGATGAAATTGCGTTGTGCACTTAAGTTTCCCCAGTGAAATCCAAGTGTAAATTCCTCTGAGTTTCCTAGTAAGTCCAGGGTCGAACACAAGGACTTGTGAAAACAGATTGCATTGGTAATTTTTGTGAAGAACTTTGCTATAACCGGATAAATAAATAAATTGTTGGGTTTGTTGTTTGCATTGATGAAAAATAAATAAATGCGGCGGAGTTTGAAAAGAGTTGGTAAACGGAAGATGCGATGAGTATGCAGTGAACGGGTTGAGAAAAGTTTCGGCTAACACTTCCTAGGATGCGTTCATGCTATGCGATCATGCAACATGCATACAACAGTAAACCACCTCTCGTTGCGAATGCCACAACTTTTAAGGTTAGAATGCATGCGATATATGCGCTAAGTCTAGGACCTACACATAAGCCTCTATTCTTATTTATGCGATGACGAAATGACACACACACAAATAAGGTGACCACATAATATCATTCCCATCTCTAGGATGCATGCGATGCAAGTTGACAAATAGAGCAAATCTCTAAGTCCCTATCTCTTGTTTATGCAAGTCTAATCTTGCTCTTTCGAGTCTAGATTCTAACCTAGCTCTCTCGAGTCATTAGGTTCTTTCTTTAGATTCTTTCTCGAGTAACTCTAAAGGGTATTTTGCACAGTATAAAACAAGATAATCGCAAGCAATGAACTTCCTAGGTCATGTTAGCTTAGTTTTTCTCAACCCATTCGACTAGTTTAGCTACTCATGCATATTAAGAGAGTGAACAGATGTAGAAATAGAACTTCCATTGTATAAATATGAAGATGAAGTACAAAATAACAATGCAAGTATAGAATAAAGAGCCTGGTAGCAATCTCTTGCTGTCAGGCATTTACACTGTTCTTCTACTCGTGCTCAAAAGATAATCTCGCTCTTGCGAGAGTCGACCTGCTCTTTGCTTTTATGCCCCAAGGTTCTCTCTCGAGTTGCCCTGAGCGATCTCCAATGCCACCACTCTTCTCTTGCTTCTCCTTAAAATGGAAAGGAAAACTATGGACAAAGGCGTGAACTTGTGGAACAAAAGATTGTTAAAACGGTGAACCCCTTTTCTCAAGAATGCCCTTGGCATTTATAGAGCATCAATGGTAAAAGGCGGCTTCTCTCTCATGGTTGTACAGATGAGATGGCTTTAATTCCTGATTGATGCCCTGGATAATTATCATCGAAAAGCTGAATGTACGTTGTTACCGTTATCGGCTGTCAACTTAATTTAGATTTGATTGTCATCAGCTTTCTGTCCCATCGCGCTTAATTGGCCTTTCACCCAGATGCGCCCACCATGTTGCACTGACCAAGTTGCGGCGATCCTTCTCGGGCTAATGTTTGCGAGCACGATCATCGCAAAGCCTTGCGGTGAAGTTGCGCTCGACCAATGATTTCCTATGATCGCAATTCTTGCATTGCGTCAATGCATATTGTGCACAAAAAATACACAAATCAACTGTTCTAATGCATTGAGCGCACGCGACCGCAATATTATGAAATCGATGCTTAATGGATGCAATTTAACATATTTCATCAATGCAATCAAACATTGTTTAAGAACTTAGCACTGTGATAACGTGCATTTCTGCCCATTATCACACCCCTAAATTTAAACAATGCTTGTCTTCAAGCATAAGCTAAAGATTCCTTTAGCAAGTCAACCGCAAAGTTCTTTTCCTAGATTTCTCAAGGATACTTCGTTCAAATCCTATATGCCAGAATTTCCTTAAGTCTTATTCAAGTCTCTTCTTAAAATATTTCTGAGACCTAGGGATTGCAAGCTTACCTTTCAAAAGCACTTTACTAAATTCCGGAACATCGCATGATTTATTTTAAAAATAAAATTTTCTACTGGGGTGTCAAATGATTTTATCCTTGCATAAAAATTTTCTTCCTTGATATTTTTTTTTTGACCTTGCGCTGATCCAAGTGCCTTGCCTTCGTTTTGTCTTGCCCCCACGGGTGTCATGCGAACATCCAACTACGAGCAATGCACTCTTTCTCAGACTAAACTCGTACCTATTTAGTAGTGGAGTTGCGGTCATTTATTTATGCGTTGATCCTGGTGACTTACTTTTGTTTTGGCTTGCCCCCACGTGTGTCATGCCAACATCCAACTACGGGTAAGTGCCTTTCATAACTTAACTCTTATCAACATAGGTTTTCCATTGCGTTGACAGTGGAGTTGTTATTCTCAAAATAATTATTTTTTTTTCAAAAATAGCAAGGTTGAAAATAAATGGCTCACCCCCAAATTTAAAATGTGGCAATGTTCTCATTGCCAAAAGATTGAAATGAGTCATGCGATGTTCTTAGAATGCGTTGTAAAGAGAGTTTGAAAGAAAGCTAGCAAACCCCTAACTTCTAGAAATATTTCATGAGGTGACTATTTTAAGAGTAAGTTGACTCTAGTATATACGAAAGAAATAGAAGCATATTTTTCATCATTGAAATCATACTTGGCAAAGAAACAGAATGCGGTAAACTACTAAATTTATCTACATCAAATGATTGCGGTCATCAAAGAGGATGCTGTGATAAAGCTTTTAAAAACTAAAATTCGATGTGATAGCACAAAATTGGAAATAAAGATAAGGAAGAGTACACCCCCAAATTTGCGTTGTCGCCCGCATTGTGTGTTGACGCATCCATCTTTGCGGCGATCTCTCTTCTTTGGATTGCGGTGATAGAGTGAGACAATTTGTTGCTTCAAGTAACATCTCCGCAATCCTATGCCTTAATCGATGTAAACAAACAAAGAGAGGGTCAAATGATTTAAAACAACACAACAAGTGTTTTTTTTTTTTTTTTTTGGAAATAGGATAAGGATAGATAAAGATTGAAGAGATATAGTGAAAATTCCGAGTAGTGGTGAAGAATTGAAGAGTTGATGCTTCCATAAACTTGCTTCCCTGATGAGGTTGAATCCTATAATACTCAGGGATCACTTATTTCAGGCTGGTTTGTTCACGTCCATGGTGGCTTTTCTCTCTTTTCATTGTCCTCTGGGATCTTTACTGCCTTAATCCGGAGTCTCTACCCATGAATGCTCATTAAAATTTCCCCCTTGCACATATCAATTTGAGCACGACCGGTTGAAAGGAATGGTCGTCCCAATATAATGGGCGTATCTTCGTCCGCTTTATAATCCAAAATGAGGAAGTCTGCCGGTGATAACGGGAAGAAATGCACGTTATCATAGTACTAAGTTCTTAAAAAATGTTGGATTACGTTGATGAAATATGTTAAATTGTGTCCATTGAGCATACATTCTATAACATTGCGGTCGCATGCGTCCAACGCATTAGAGCAGTTGATCTTTACATTTTTATGTAGAATATGTGTTAACGCAATGCAGGGATTGCGATCATAGGAATACATTGGTCGAGGCAACTTCACCGCAAGACTTTGTGTTGATCGTTCTCGCAAACATTGGCCCAAGAAGAATCACCGAAACTTGGTCAGCGTAACATGGTGGGCGCATCTGGGTGAAAGGATAATTAAGAGCGATGGGACAGAAAGCTAATGACAGTCGGATCCAAATTAACGGCTTGACAGCCGTAACGATCACAAAGTACATTCAGCTTTATCGGTGACAATCATCTGGCACGTCAATCAAGAATTAAAGTTGTCCCATCTGTACAACCGAGAGAGAAATAGCCGCCTTTCACCATGGAACTCTATAAAATGTGATCGGTGGTCAACGCACCGATAGCATTTCATGGAAGAACGAAATGCCAATGAAAACTATCTTGGAGCTGGAATTATTTGACGTCTGGGGGATTGATTTCATAGAACCATTCCCTCCTTCGCATGGCAAGCATTATATCTTAATTGGCGTCGATTACGTTTCCAAGTGGGTGGAGGTAATTGCATGCGCTGCAAGTGACTACACGCGGTAGTCTCCCCAGTTCCTCAAGAAAAATATTTTCACTTGTTTTGGCACTCCCTATGACCATCATAAGTGATGAAGGATCACACTTTGTCAACCACAATATAAAGGAGCTGCTGCGCAAGTACAATATCCTCCACAAGGTGGCCACCGCATACCACCTGCAAACAAATGGCCAGGCTGAAGTGTCCAATCGTGAAATTAAATTGATACTTAAGAAGGTAGTGAAACCTTTCCGGAAGGATTGGGCAATGAAGCTTGGTGATGCATTGTGGGCATACCGGACCGTATTTAAAACACCAATAGGTATGTCTCCCTATGCGTTGGTATTTGGCAAGGCGTGTCATCTGCCTTTGAAGTTGGAGTATAAAGCATTGTGGGTAGTCAAGAAACTAAATTTTGATTTGAAGAAAGCAGGGGAAGCGCGAAAACTTCAGCTGGTCGAGCTAGAAGAATGGAGGGTCAACGCATATGAGAATGCGAAGATTTACAAAGAGCGCACCAAGCGCTGACATGATAAACGCATATGTGCTAGAAACCTCAAAACCGAGAAAAAGGTCTTACTCTTCAATTCGAGATTGCGACTCTTCCCGGGAAAATTAAAATCGTGTTGGTCCGTACCATTCATCATCAAGGCAATATTTCCACATGGTGCGGTGGAATTGATCACCGAGGATGGCAGTCGAACATTTAAAGTTAATGGGTAATGGATAAAGGCATATTGCGGAGGAGATTTCCAGCCAGAAACAATCTTTGCAAAGTTAAAAAACCTGGACTATCCATTACTCAACTCTTGAACATTTAACTCTTCGTTATTTTACTATTATCAGTATTTCACTTTTTTCTCTAAAAAAAAAACCCCGTTGTTTTGTTTTAAAATCATTTGACCCTCTCTTTGTCTGTTTACAAGAATTAAGGCACAGGATTGCGAAGAAGCAAATGATCTCACTCCATCACCGCAATCCACAGAAGCAAAGATCGCCGCAAGGATGGATGCATCAATACTCAATGCGGGCGACAACGCAAAATTTGGAGGATTACAGGGAGGTGGGCTCAAGTACAATGCAAGCTACAAATGATTTAGAATGTGGGACAATTCGGAGGATTACAGGGAGAAGACCCACACGCTCATTTAACAATCTTCGTAGACATATGTAGCGCATTTTCTCCACCTAGTGTAACTCAAGAAAATCTTAAACTATATCTATTCCCGTACACATTGCGGGTTGAAGCAAAGAGGTGGGCTCAAGTATTAGAGCCGGGCGAAATTCATGAATGGGGACAGTTGGTTGATAGGTTCATGAATAGATTCTTCCTTCCATCTGTCAACATAAGGAGGCGAAGAGAGGTGTTGAATTTTGAGCAAAAGAGTTATGAAACCCTGAGCACCGCTTGGATGCAATTCCAGCAGTTAGTAAAGAACTGTTCGCATATTGGGATTCCTGATAGTATCTTGATGGAAACCTTTTACAATGGCCTAGACCCATCAACACGAGCAATTGTCGACTCCTTTGCAGAAGGAGGATTAATGAATAAGTCATATACGAAAGAAAAGGGCATCTTGGATCGTATATCGCGACATTCTGACGAATGGATTGATATTGGGCTTGAGGTAAGATGTCTGGAACCAGAAAGAGTGGAGAGGGCCGATGTACCAACAGACACAATAATGGGCTACCAGACTGCCTTCAAATGGAAATTTTCTATCACGGTTTGAATCCTGCCTCGCAGACCGCTGCCAATGTGGTAGCCGCTGGTGGTCTGCTTGACAAAACTTATGAGGAGGCGAAGAATATTCTGGACCGCATCTCCAAGAACCATGAAGACTAGTGAGAGAGTGACCAAAGATTAAGACTCAAAGATTCTGACGCAAATAACGATGCCATTGTTTCATTACAATACCAAATGACCGCAATGATGAATTTGATTCAAGGAATGACGATCAGCAGCCCAACATTGCAAGGTGGGCAAATCAACGCAATAAGTCAAAACACCGCAAGGTGTGTGACTTGTGGTGATG
>NC_052355.1:50793050-50803518 GCF_009727055.1 Benincasa hispida | reverse complement strand
TCTGGAACCAGAAAGAGTGGAGAGGGCCGATGTACCAATAGACACAATGATGAATTTGATTCAAGGAATGACGATCAGCAGCCCAACATTGCAAGGTGGGCAAATCAACGCAATAAGTCACAACACCGCAAGGTGTGCAACTTGCGGTGATGGGCATGCAATGGACCATTGCCCGCAAATTCCATAGTTTGTATATTTTGTAAAGAATAATCCTTTTTCAAACACTTACAACCCCGACTGGAGAAACCACCCCAATTTTGCTTGGAAGAATCAACAACAAAATTTTCAATCTGTGGCGCAAAAAGAAGGGCCACCTGGATTCTTTCAACGCAACAACGGTCAACAGAGCAATCAAGCAAGTAACTCACAACAACCAATGCAATCTTCTTCTCTAGAGAGCCTATTGAAGCAATATATAGAGAAAAAAGAGATAGTGCTTTAAAGTCAGGCTACGTCTATCCGTAACCTGGAATTGTAAATGGGCCAGATTGCGAGTGAGCTAAAAAGTAGACCGCAAGAGGCGTTGCCAAGTTCAACTGAGCTTCCATGCAACCTAGGGGGATCAGGTAAGGAGCAATGTCAGGTTGTGACATTTCGTAGTGGAAAGACTGTGGAGGGAGAAAGGAAGGATCAGAGTAGAACAACTTCCATCGCAACTGAGCCCAAGATTGCGGTAACGCAAGAAGAAGAAAGAGAGAATGAAGCAGTGGAACCTGAGGTTGCGTCGACCTCAAAGTCAAATGAAATAGGAACCGTGTAAGTCCAGTTACCACCTTTCCCTCAGAGGTTAAGAAAGAAGAAAAACGAAGAGGTACAATACTAATACTTCTTATCTATGTTAAAACAGTTACATGTTAACATCCCTTTCAGTGAAGCGATTGAGGAAATACCTGCCTATGCCAAGTTTCTGAAGGACATTATAACTAAGAAGAGAGGCACTGGAAAATTTGCCACGGTGGCATTAACGCAAAGTTCTAAACCATTATTCCACCAAAGATGAGCGATCCTAGGAGCTTCACTATTCCTTGCTCCATAGGAGGACTCTATATTGGGCAAGCCCTGTGTGACTTGGGGGCCAACATAAATTTGATGCCGCTGTCAATCTTTCGACAATTAAATGTGAGATAACTTCTGCCTACATCAGTGACTCTCCAATTGGCAGATAGATCTCTGGTTCATCCAGAAGGTAAGGTGAAGAGGTTGCTGATCACGATGAATAAATTTATTTTGCCAGCTGACTTTATCATCCTAGATTATGAGGCCGACAAAGACGTGCCCATTATTTTGAGGCAACCTTTCCTATCAACGGGTCGTGCTCAAATTGATGTGCACAAGGGAGAAATCACTTTGAGCATAAACGAACAAAAGCTCAAATTTAATATAATTCGTGCCATGAAATTTCGGAATGAGGAAGATTTATAAGATTCTGACGATGACCTGAATTTGATTGAAGAAGAAAAGTCTGATGAAGAGTGTGAAGAAGAGGATGCCAACGCATCCGTAGCTGCCTGCAATGCGATCGTAGCAAAAACAAACAAAGAAGAAGGAACGATCGCAACACAAGAAGAAGAACCAAAAGAATAAAGAAAAACAACGCAACCTTCCCTCGTGGAACCACCAACACTTGAACTAAAAACCCTACCAACACATTTGATGTACGCATTTCTGGGGCAGAATGAGAAGCTTACGCTCAACGCATATCAAGAGAATACGTTGATGAGCATTCTCAAGAAACATGAGTGAGCAACTGGCTGGACGCTCACTGACATCAGAGATATTAGCCCCGCGTACTGCATGCACCACATTCGTCTTGAGGACGACCACAAAGCAACTATTGAAAATCATTGCAGACTTAACCCTGCGATGAAGGAAGTCGTCAAAAAGGAGATTATCAAGTGGCTGGATGCGAGCATTATCTATTCCATTGCAGATAACACGTGGGTCAGCCCCGTGCAATGTGTGTCGAAGAAGGATGGAATGACGGTAGTCCCCAATGAGAACAATGAATTAATACCGCAAATAACCATCACTGGATGTCGCATCTGCATGGACTACCACAAATTGAATGCGGCCACACAGAAAGATCACTTCCCTCTGCTATTCATTGATCAAATGCTAGACAGTCTAGCAGGGAGTGATCTTTACTGCTTCTTGGATGGATATATTGGGTACAATCAAATCATGATAGCTCCTAAAGACCAAGACAAGACCACATTCACCTGCCCATATGGGACATTCGCTTTTCGTCGCATGCTGCTTGGCCTCTGCAATGCACCAAGCACATTCCAAAGGTGCATGATGGCGATCTTTTCAGATTATCTCGAGGACTCAGTGGAAATATTTAAGGATTACTTCTCCGTTTATGGGAGCACTTATGAAGTCAGCCTGGCCAATTTGGAGAAAATTCTGAAAAGATGTGAAGAGACGAACTTGGTGCTCAATTGGGAAAAATGTCACTTCATGGTGAAAAAGGGTATAGTGTTGGGACATAAGGTCTCCCAAGAAGGATTGGATGTGGACAAAGGAAAGATCGACGCAATTGAAAAGCTTCCACCTCCAACTAGCATGAAGGCTGTGCGAAGCTTCCTGGGGCATGCTAGATTCTATAGACGATTCATTAAAGACTTTTCTAAGATTGCACGCCCACTGAGTGCATTATTAGAAGTGGACAGAAAGTTTGAATTTGACAACAATTTCCTCAATGTATTCTGAGTTTTAAAAGATGCGTTGATTATCGCACCCATCTTGATTGCGCCAAATTGGACACTGCCATTCGAAATCATGTGCAACGCAAGTGGCTATGTGATGGGAGCCGCGTTAGCGCAAAAGAAGAAAACTATTTTACACCCCATCGCATATGCGAGTAAAACTTTGAACCCTGCTCAAATCAATTATTACCACCATTGAAAAAGGACTTCTGGTTGTGATTTTAGCATTGGAAAAATTTTGGGCATATCTATTGGGAACCAAGGTACTCATTCACATTGATCACTCGACAATCAAATATTTGATGACAAAGAAGGACGCAAAGCTGAGGTTGATCAGATGGTTCTCCTCCTTCATGAATTTGATATCGAAATAATTGATCGAAGGAGAACAGAGAATCAAGTTGCGGATCACTTGTCCAGATTGAAAAATCCCAAGGTTTGACCGCAATGAATCTGAAGTGATTGTCGCGTTTCCGGAAGACAACTGTTCCACATACAAGAACTGCCCTGGTATGTGGACATCGTTAATTATTTAGTTTGTGAACAATTTCCTGAAGATTACACATACCATTAACAGAAGAAGCTCAAGCATGAATGCAATCATCATTATTGGGAATGGCCGAATCTGTATAAAAGAGGTGTAGACCAAATCATTGGATTATGCATACCAAACGCTGCTCAACAACACATATTTTCACAGTGCCACGATTCGCCATATGGAGGGCACTTTAGAGGACAACGTACTGCAGCCAAAGTTTTGCAAAGTGGATTCTTTTGGCCTTCATTATTTAAGGATGCTGCTGACTATGCAATAAATGTGATCGGTGTCAACGCACCGGTAGCATTTCATGGAAGAATGCAATGCCAATGACACTATCTTGGAGCTGGAATTATTTGACGTTTGGGGGATTGATTTCATGGGACCATTCCCTCCTTCGCATGGCAAGCATTATATCTTATTGGCTGTCGATTACGTTTCCAAGTGGGTAGAGGCAATTGCATGCACTGTAAGTGATGAGGCGGTAGTCTCCCAGTTCCTCAAGAAAAATATTTTCACTCGTTTTGGCACTCCTCGTGCCATTATAAGTGATGAAGGATCACACTTTGTCAACCACAATATAAAAGAGCTGCTGCGCAAGTACAATATCCTCCACAAGGTGGTCACTGCATACCACCCGCAAACAAATGGCCAGGCTGAAATGTCCAATCGTGAAATTAAATTGATACTTGAGAAGGTAGTAAAACCTTGGCAGAAGGATTGGGCAATGAAGCTTGATGATGCATTGTGGGCATACCGGACGTATTTAAAACACCAATAGATATGTCTCCCTATGCGTTGGTATTTGGCAAGGCGTGTCATCTGCCTTTGAAGTTGGAGTATAAAGCATTGTGGGCGGTCAAGAAACTAAATTTTGATTTGAAGAAAGCAGGGGAAGCGCGAAAACTGCAGCTGGTCGAGCTAGAAGAATGGAGGGTCAACGCATACGCGAATGCGAAGATTTACAATGAGCGCACCAAACGCTGGCATGATAAACGCATATGCGCTAGAAACCTTCAAACTGCGCAAAAGGTCTTACTCTTCAATTCGAGATTGCGGCTCTTCCCGAGAAAATTAAAATCGCGCTGTTTCGAACCCTTCATCATCAAGGCAATATTTCCACATGGTGCGGTGGAACTGATCACCGAGTATGGCAGTCGAACATTTAAAGTTAATGGGCAACGGATAAAGGCATATTGCGGAGGAGATTTCCAGCCAGAAATAGTCTCCGCAAAGTTGAAAAACCCGGACTATCCCTTACTCAACTCTTGAACATTTAACTCTTCGTCATTTTACTATTATCAGTATTTCACTTATTTCTCTAAAAAAAAAAGAAAAACCTATTATTTTGTTTTAAAATCATTTGACCCTCTCTTTGTCTGTTTACAAGAATTAAGGCACAAGATTGCGAAGAAGCAAATGATCTCACTCTATCACCACAATCCACATAAGCAAAGATCATCGGAAGGATGGATGGATCAATACTCAATGCGGGAGATAGTGCAAAATTTGGGGGTCAACGGGTCTTCGGTTGTCGCCGCATTCAAGTTGGTCGCAATGTGCTTCTCCCTACTTCCGCAGTCATGTTGTCGCTTAGCAAGAAGACTGCTAAGCATTGTTTCTTCCTGTTACCCCCAGCATTGCGAGGGAGCTCAGTTGAGCTTGGCAACGCTCCTTGCGGTCTATTTTTCAACTCGCCCGTAATTTGTCCCATTTAGATTTTGAGATTTCTAATGGATGTAGCTTGGTTCTGAAGCACTGATTTGTTTTTCTCAATGTATTGCTTTATCAAGCTCTCTAAGGATGAAGATTACGGTGGTTGTGAGCTGCTAGCTTGGCTTTGTGCTGGACCGTTGTTTTGCGGGAAAAATCTGGGTGGCCCTCCTTTTTGTGCCATAGGTTGAAAGCTTTGTTGTTGATTTTTCCACGCAAAATTTGAGTGGTTTCGCCACCCGGGGTTACATGTATTGGAATAGGGATTATCTCTCATGAAGCATATTGACTGTGGGTTTGTTGGGCATTCCTCCATCGGGTGAGCATCTCCGCAAATGACACAACTTACGGTCATTTGAGTAATTGTGCTGACCTGCCCTTTCTTGCTCCCGTATTATTAATTGCGATGCCTTGTATCAGACTCATCATCACAGTTATTTGATTTTACAGGGATGCGATGCCCCCATTGTTTGCGTCGATTTCTTTGATTCTTAGTCTTTGATCGCTTTCCCTCCAATCCTCGTGATTTTTAGAAATGCAACCGAGTATACTCTTTACCTCCTCATATGTTTTGTCGAGAAGATCACCAGCGATTCAATCCTTGGAAGAAAATCTCCATTTGCAGGCAATTTGGTAAGCCATTGTGTGGACAGTCTCTTACCATCCGCTCAAACCTCGCCCAAGCATCACTGAGCGATTCGACATCTTCTTGTTCAAAAATTGTTATTAATTTCCTTCTCCTAGCGTACTCAGTTCGTGGAAAATACTTCTTCATAAATTTTTCCACGACCTGTTCCTACGAAGTAATCTCTCTCGGTTTGAGAGAATATGCCTATTTCCTTGCCTGATCACACAAAGAAAATGAAAATAGAGTTAGTCGAACTTCTTCAGTAGAGATGTTCGAGAACAAAAAAGTATTGTAGATTTTAATAAAGCTTCGGAGGTGGGCGTGTGGGTCCTCGCCACGTCTTCCTTCGAATTAACCTGTAGTCTAAATCATCTACAACATCACCGGTTTGATTTCAAATCTGCTTCTGTCGAGGGCAGGTCTCATGATTCCCGAAGAGAAATCATAGAGGTTTGGCGATGCATAGTCCCTGATGGGCCTATTGCGATCGTTTGCCAACAGGATTGGATTCGCCATGACATTGTTATCATTTGGTGCTCCATTTTCATGCTGCTCCACCATCTCTTCTTTATTTGACTGTGGTTGCTATTGGCGGTCTTTCAATCTTTGTCTAAAAATCCTCTCAATCTCCGGGTCGTAATTCGTCAGAGATTGAGAGTCTGCAAAGAAATAAGGAAAATTACCGTTAGTGCTCTATTTTGCCGAAGTCCCCGGCAACGGCACCAAAAACTTGATGCTTGGTTTTATGAAGTGGAAATGTGGATGATATGCGTTGATGAAATTGCGTTGTGCACTCAAGTTTCCCCAGTGGAATCCAAGTTTAAATTCCTTTGAGTTTCTTGGTAAGTCTAGGGTCGAACACAGGGACTTATGAAAACAGATTGCGCTGGTAATTTTTGTGAAGAACTTTGCGGTAACCGGATAAATAAATAAATTGTTGGGTTTATTGTTTGCATTGATGAAAAATAAATAAATGCGGCAGAGTTTGAAAAGAGTTGGTAAATGAAAGATGTGATAAGTATGCGGTGAACGAGTTGAGGAAAGTTTCGGCTAACACTTCCTAGGATGCGTTCATGCTATGCGATCATGCAACATGCATACAACAGTAAACCACCTCTCGGTGCGAATGCCACGGCTTTTAAGGTTAGAACACATGCGATATATGTATTAAGTCTATAGGACCTACACATAAGCCTCTATTCTTATTTATGCGATGACGAAATGACACACACAAATAAGGCGACCACATAATATCATTACCATCTCTAGGATGCATTCGATGCAAGTTAACAAATAGAGCTTATCTCTAAGTCCCTATCTCTTGTTTATGCAGGTCAAATCTTGCTCTTTTGAGGCCAGATTCTAACCTAGCTCTCTCGAGTCATTAGGTTCTTTCTTTAGATTCTCTCTCAAGTAACTCTAAAGGGTATTTTGATAGCATAAAACAAGACAATCACAAGCAATGAACTTCCTAGGTCAAGTTAGCTTAGTTTTTCTCAACCCATTCGACTAGTTTAGCTACTCATGCATATTAAGAGAGTGAACAGATGTAGAAATAGAACTTTCATTGTATAAATATGAAGATGAAGTACAAAATAACAATGCAAGTATAGAATAAAGAGTCTGGTAGCAATCTCTTGCTGCCAGGCGTTTACACTGTTCTTCTACTCGTGCTCAAAAGATAATCTCGCTCTCGTGAGAGTCGGCCTGCTCTCTACTTTTATGCCCCAAAGTTCTCTCTCGAGTTGCCCTGAGCGATCTCTGGTGCCACCACTCTTCTCTTGCTCCGCCTTAAAATGGAAAGGAAAACTATGGACAGAGGCGTGAACTTGTAGAATAAAAGATTGTTAAAACGGTGAACCCCTTTTTTGAAGAATGCCCTTGGTATTTATAGACCTTCCATGGTGAAAGACGACTTCTCTCTCATGGTTGTACAGATGAGACGACTTTAATTCTTGACTGATGCACTGGATAATTGTCACCGAAAAGCTGAATATACTTTATGACCGTTATCGACTGTCAACTTAATTTGGATTCGACTGTCATCAGCTTTCTGTCCCATCGCGCTTAATTGGCCTTTCACCCAGATGCGCCCACCATGTTGCGTTGACCAAGTTGTGGCAATCCTTCTCGAGCAAATGTTTGCGAGTACGATCATCGCAAAGCCTTACGATGAAGTTGCGCTCGACCAATAATTTCCTATAATCGCAATTCTTGCATTGCGTCAACGCATATTCTGCACAAAAATACAAAAATCAACTACTCTAATGCATTGAGCGCACGCGACCGCAATATTATGAAATCGATGCTTAATGGACGCAAATTAACATATTTCATCAACGCAATCCAACATTGTTTAAGAACTTAGCACTATGATAAGATGCATTTCTGCCCGTTATCAGTCTTCTAGGTGAAATAGTCACCGTTATCAGTCTTCTAGGTGAAATAGTCACTGTTATCAGTCTTCTAGGTGAAATAGTCAGTCTTAAATAGTAAACAACGTTATAAAGTAAGAGTGACTTATTTCTTAGTCCTGATCTTATGCAAACTCAATGCATAGGACGCCCCCCACTTCTCATGTCATAACAAGTACAAATTAGGATCAAATCGTATATAGCACTTTACAACTCTTTGTAACAACTACAGAGTAGGCCACATCTAATGGTGTTACCAGAATAAGGTACCCAACCTCATTCATGTACCATAGATCATTTTGACTATTTATTCGAAACCGATCCACTCGTATATCTCCATATAAAGTTCAAGTACTCATACAATAGTCATGGGTCTTAGTTTATTGGATTTAGACATTCATACAATTTATGAGATCAAATAACAAGTATATTGATAATAGAAAATGTTTATCATTTTACAAACTGCGAGTTAATAGGACATAAAACCCAATAATATTCCCACTTGGACTAAAACTCCAGTGGATCAATATATACAAATATATACAATGTTGAGTTTACATGGAGAGAATAAAATGTACAAATACATAAACTAGGGCATCACAATACCCATCAATTCTCCCACTTGCCCTAGTGATACAAAACTCGTAGACCTAGTCCTACTAGGTGACCCTCGAACACTTTAGCTGAGAGGGCCTTCGTAAATGGATCAGTTAATTTTTCTTGGGAAGCAATCTGAGTGACAATGATGTCTTCTTTGTTACAATCTCCTTGATGAGATGGTACTTCCGTTCGATATGCTTTCCCCTTTTATGGCTTCGTGGTTCCTTTGAATTTGCAACTACTCCACTGTTGTCACAATAGAGAGTGACAGGCAGGTGCATGTTAGGAACTACTTCCAGATCTGTCAGGAACTTTCTGAGCCATACTGCTTCTTTTGCTGCTTTTCTTGCAGCTACATACTCAGCTTCCATTTTGGAGTCTGCAATACAACTCTGCTTGATGCTCCTCCACACAACTACTCCTCCGTTAAGAGTGAATACTGACCCCGAAGTTGATTTCCTCGAATCAATATTGGTCTGAAAGTCAGAATCAGTGTATCCAGTAAGGATCAAATCCTTAGGACCATACACGAGCATCACTATCACACTTTCACAATAGAGAGTGACAGGCAGGTGCATGTTAGGAACTACTTCCAGATCTGTCAGGAACTTTCTGAGCCTACTGTTTCTTTGTGCTTTTCTTGCAGCTACATACTCAGCTTCCATTTTGGAGTCTGCAATACAACTCTGTTGATGCTCCTCCACAAACTACTCCTCCTTAAGGTGAATACTGACCCGAAGTTGATTTCTCGAATCAATATTGGTCTGAAAGTCAGAATCAGTTGTATCCAGTAAGGATCAAATCCTTAGACCATACACGAGCATATAATCTCTCGTTCTCCGAAGATACTTGAGAATGTTTTTAACAGCAGTCCATGGTCATGACCAGGATTGGAATGAAATTTGTTGACAATTCCTACGCATAGCATATGTCAGGATGAATACACAACATTGCATACATTAAACTCCCAACTGTAGATGCATATGGAATTTGATTTCATCTCCTCAACCTCTTGAGGTGTCTTAGGACTCTACTCCTTAGACAATGATATTCATGCCTGAAGGTAAAGATCTTTCTTGGAATTTTGCATTTATACCTAGACAACATCTTGTCTATATAAGATGCCTGAGATAATTCCAATGTTCTGTTCTTGCGATCCGAACTATTTGGATTCCAAGACATACTGTGCTTCTCCCAAATCTTTCATTTGGAATTGTGAAGCGAGCCATCTTAACATCAGCTAGATATTCTACCTCATTCCCAATGAGTATAGAATGTCATCACAATAAAACACAGGAAAAGCGACAGTTTTGTTGACACTTTTATGTACACAGGTTGTCAACATTTTGTTCAAGCATAAGATTTGATTGCAGCATCAAATCTCATATTCCAGGATCTAGAAGCTTTTTTTAATCCATAATGGAAATCGATTAAGCTTCAAATATTTTGTCTTGACCCAGCTGTTATAACCCTTCTGGTTGAACAAATATAGATACTCTTTTAAGATTTCCATTCAAGAAAAGCTGTCTTGACATCTATTTGACTATATTTTCATAATCATAAAATGTGGATATGGACAGTATTCTAATAGAATTTATCATGGCAACTGAGAGAAGGTTTCTTCAAAATCTAATCCCTTTCTTTGGGTAAACCCTTTTGCCATAGCTCTAGCTTGTAGGTGTACCTTACAACTTGGTCTTGTTTTTCTTATAGATCCACTTGAAACCAATGGGTTTTACCCTTTCCGGTTGATCTACAAGATCCCAGATAGAATTGAAATACATAGATTCCATTTCAAGGTCCATGGCTTTAATCCATTGGTCTTTGTCCACATCGTTCAATGTTCATTAAAAGACAATGGATCCTA
>NC_052355.1:50785505-50790996 GCF_009727055.1 Benincasa hispida | reverse complement strand
ATGGATCCTCTAAACCATCATCTAGTATGATGACTTGAGTTTCAGTTAAACTCATGTACCAGTCAGGCTGTTGCACAACCCTCCCACTATGACGAGGCATTCTCAACTCTTGAGAAGGATGTGAAGTATCAGTTTCATCAACAACTCTTGTTGACGGACATGCTCTTTCAACAACTCTTGTTGAAAGACCTGCTTGATCAACAACTCTTGTTGATACATTTGTCGTTTCTCTAGACATTTCTTCTATTACTAGCTTATTGCGAGGTTGATGATTCTTTATATAATATTCCTCTAGGAAGTTTGGATTTGTGGATAAAAATACTTTATCTTCCTGAGGATCATAAAAGAGACCACCTTTTGTTTCTTTTGGATAGCCTACAAATAGGCATACTTTTGAACGTTGTTCCAGCGTTTTAGGATTCTGCACCAACACATGTGCTAGACAATCCCAAATCCTGAAGTCACGTAAATTTCCTTTACGTCCCATCCAGAGCTTGTAAGACATTTCAGAAACACTTTTTGAGAGAACTATGTTCAAAATATACACCGCAATCTCAACTGCGTGTCCTCAAAAAGAATTTGGCAACTGAGCGTAACTCATCATAGAACAAACCATGTCCAACAAGGTTCTGTTTCTCCTCTTTGCCACACCGCTCTACTGGGGTGTGATAGGGGCTGTGAGTTGAGACTGAATTCCATGTTCTATCAAATAGTTCTAGAATTTTGTGTCCATATACTCACCACCTCGATCCGATCGGAGTGTTTTAATCTTTTTAACTAATTGGTTCTGAACCTTAGCCTTATACTCTTTGAACTTTTCAAAAGTTTCAGACTTTTGGTGCATTAGGTAAATATGCCCATACCTTGAATAATCATCTATAAAACTTATGAAATATTCAAATCCTCCTCTTGCTCTAACATTTAGAGGCCCACAAAGGTCTAAGTGAATCAGCTCTAGAGGTTCTTTGGCTCTAAGACCTTTTCTAGAAAAAGATCTTTTTGTCATTTTACCCTCAAGACAAGACTCGCATGGTGGTAATGATCTTTCTTCCAACTTATTTAGATGACCGTTCTTAACCAATCTCTTAATCCTGTTGAGATTTATGTGACCCAGTTTTAAGTACCAAAGATAGGCATTTGGAGAAATCTTCCTCTTCTTATGAGTCCTAGCAGTTTTAAACATCTCTATGTTCAAAACAACTTTGATCTCAGTTGGTTTTAACATGTACAAGTTATTTTCTAATTTTGCAGAGCAAATCTGTTTATTTCCCATTTTGATGAACACTTCACCATTTTCGAAATAAACTTTATAATTTTGTTCTAGCAAATCAGAGACAGGAATTAGATTCTTTTTCATAGAAGGAATATAATATACATTTTTCAAATAAATGTACTTATCTCCTACAAATAACTTCATATCTTCCACTGCTTTGGCTGAAACAATCTCCCCGGTCCCTACCTTAAAGATTGTTTCACCTTCTGTCAACTGTCTCCAGGAACTTGTTTCTTGTGAGATAGTACATACATGACTAGCGGCACCTGAATCAATTATCCAGATTTTATCGTTTTCCACTAAACATGCTTCGATAACAAGTAAATCATATTTATCTTGTTATTCGAATTCAACATTCTCATCTACATAATTCATAATTTCAGATGAGTTGGGAGATAGAGGACAATCCTCTGTTAAAACTCTTTTGGTATAATCAACTGCTAGTAATTTATTTGTTGATTTGATTTTACTGTTATGTACATCGGAAGCGAGTATTCTAGAATCCAACATGATGATAAAATTCAAACAAATTCTAATTAGAAAATTGTAACTAAATCCAAAGTCAAGTTTTAGCAAAAAGTAATAATGTACTCATAACCATTATTTATTTGCAATGATATTTTAGTGAGTCAGAATATGTGCTACTGTGGGGCAATCAGATACTTTTTCACTAAAACAAACAATTTTGACTAAACACTATCCCTGGAATAACTCTTATTCCTATTGTCTCCGAAATAACTGTTATTCCTATAGTCGTTTAGTTATCGTTTTCGATCAAGATCTTTACTAACAACTTAGTAATTCTTGTAAGTGTGACCTACCATTTTCAGATCCTATAGGACGGTATGAATTTGCCTCCGAAATAGAAGACAACATCCAAGACGGAACTATAAGACCCTATTCATTTTACTGAAGCTTGTGTTGTTTCAAATCCTATGTTATAACCTTCCGTGGGGATAGCCATCGCTAAACGACTAGCAAAGGGCCGCTTAAAGCTAACCAGCAGGCGCAATATAGGAATCTCACAGTTCAGACTAATGGAGGAGACCACAGGATATATTGAGACATATCCTTCTTTAAGAACCAAGAACGGGATATTCGCATTAGCGGAAGGGAGGAGAGCGAAGAGATGAGCACTTTTCAAGCAGCTTTCCTTAACGAAGTCATCTATGTGACCAATGCATGCTTCAAAGAAAAAGCGGGGAAGCACGCAAGAGCTATAGCTAGTCTCCTGGTTCTATTAGAAGTGTGAGATCAAAAAGATATAGAATATATAAGTCCCCGCGTTGTACTGTAGAAGTAAGCTCACCCACTAACTATGAACTACTTCCTCCGTTTACCTTGATATTGACTCATACAAAACACTTTCTGTAGGGAGGTCACTCCCAGGGTGACATGAAACGTCATATGAATCTTGTGATGTAAACTATATGGAGACGTGATAGTTGAAATCTATTTATCGTATAATAGACTTATATTTGAACAACTTCCTCTTATTCACCGAAATCTAGATTTTAGCTAAAAAATACTCTTCGTAGGGAGGTCACACCCAGGATGACACGAAGTACCGCTTAAATCTGGATTGTGAACTCTTAGAGACGTGAGAGTTAAAAATAACGTATCGTATATGTTATTAATCTCCCACTGAAGTTTTCTAATAACTCTATCATATAGAAGTTATTAAACTGCCACTGAAATGTTCTATTTTGGGTAGATTTATACTTAGGTTCTTTTCGGCTAATAAAACAACTCTAAGTCTACGTGGTTTATCCAAGTATAACTCTTATTATTGGATTTTAACCTACGATGTCTAGGTGATAAACCATTTTATTACCTTACAACACTCATGTATGCTTATAAAACCGGTTACCAACGCTCAGTAATTCGGCCATAATCCCCAGGTAGGAGGTGTTTCGTAACCCGTCAACTTAAGTACCCCCAACCTTAGATAGGATTATATACCGGTTGAGTTTGTAACCTTGGTTTTATAAGTTTTAACAATTAAAACAGGTTGTCAACCTACAGTAGAGCAGCACTATGTTATGGTTTTAAGTCTAAACCCAATATATTATAACAATATAAAACTTAGACATGCTATTCCATACCATACATGAGGATTCAAATTTAATATATTACATTATAGATACTGAAACTCATCTGCTACTATATTATAACAAAGTATAACATATTTTCACATGATGCTACATGTTATATGTTTGCTTTTTAAATTAAATGGCATCTATTTGCACTACAATGATTTATATTAATATAATCAACCTCAATCTAAAATATTAAATACTGCTTGATTGGTTTTGTTTGGCAAAAAACAAGAAAACAGAGCATAATTTCAAAAGCGGTTTTCCAAACCGCTCTGAACCGATCCAAAGACGAACTCAAGTAGCTTAAATCAACCCGAACCATCTGAATCGAAAACACCATGTCTTACACAGACATCCAGATCCATTCGAAGCTGAACTCGGACCGAACAGAGAACGGTCGATCGATCCTTCACTGTTCAACATTTCGCTAAGTCTCATCGTTTAGCAATGATGACCATTGTCTTGCATTTTACCAGATCGTTTAGTAAATGCTTGATCGTTTAGCGCATGAAAAGGTAAATGATCGTTTAATGCCACCGCATAGCATTCAATGTATCGCCCAGCTGCTGCACGAAGGTATGCGATCGCGTAGTATTGCATAGCAACTCAAGCATCGCTTAGCTCCCGTATAGAGGTAAACGATCGCGTAGTGCTATCGCATAGCAACTCGATGCATCGTTTAGCTCCCGATCAAAGATAAACGAATGAAGTAAGCGATCACTCAAGGCTATCGTATAGCTCTTCATCACTATCACTTTGTTCTATCGTATAGAATCAAACGATCTCTTAACACAATCGTCTAGCACTGCATGTCATTGTTTAGTATCTGTCGTGTAGCTAAACGATCACTTAGCTCCATCGTATAGAACATCATTGTGTCGTTCAGCATCGTAGGTAAGCGATTTGTTTAGTTCCATCGCATAGAAACTTCAACGCATCGCTTAGCACTTCATTTACACGATCGCTTAGCTCCGCATCTAATCGATCGCTCAGTGCTATTGCGTAGCACATCATCACATTGCTTAGCATGCATCATTGCTAAACGATCACATAGTACTATCGTATAGTAAATTCAATGATTCGTTTAGTTCCCATGCCAAAACTAAACGATCGTTTAATGCTATCGTATAGCAAATTGAACACATCATTTAGCTCCCGCAGGTACACGATCGTCTAGCGTTTAACATTGCGATGACCAGCGCCCATTACTATACGATCGTCTAGCTTTTCTTCACATCGTGTAGCGTTTGGAGCTAGACGATCGTTTAGTAACTGGAACCATAGTGACGATAAGAACAGAGGTTGGTTTTTTGAAACTGCAACTCGACCTCTTCGCTTGTTTCTTCGATTTACAGCTTAATTTCAACTCTAATGACCCCAAATAAATTACAGACTCTTGGGAACACAATAAAGCTCATCAAGAAAGAGTTAATTACAAATTTAAATGAGAAATTAAAGAGAATTAAACAGCCAAAACTCAGAAAACCATATCAGTGCACCAATTTCATATTTCTTATATAAAACACCCACCAAACCAAAATTAAACTGAATTGAATGCTTATTTGATGCTCTGATACCAATTGTAGGATTGTATCAATTGTAGTGAAAGCACAAGGATTATCTAAACACTCAAATTCACTAATTTTGGCATAATATAGAGCATGCTTCTGCAGAAAAAATGGGTTTCAAGACATACCTCTTGTAGAACTTCTTCAAAGCTCCTTCTCCAGCTGCAATCTTCTCCATATCTTGTTGTAGACCACCTCAAGATCTTTCCCACTATTCTCTTGGTGCTCTAGATTGAGTTGTGGGACTCAAAACAAGCTTGAATCAAGGGATGAAGAAGAAAAGCTCACTGCTGTAACCTTGTTGAAGAATCATTCTCATTATATTGCAAATCAACATACAAAGAGAAGAGCTGCATGAGTTGCAGCTCATGATTGGAGAAGATAAGGCAAATATATTGCTATATGTGTGAGCTAGTTAAATGATGGATAATGGAAAAAACCATTTTTCCATTTTGTGTTTTTGTTTTCCAATTTTTCATTTTTATCTAAAAATCAAAATTTTATTTAAAAAATCTATTTGATTTTAAAAAAGAAAATTTAATTAATTTCAT